>NC_061113.1:180958792-181258792 GCF_002878395.1 Capsicum annuum
ACATAGTCTGAGTTTGCGGAGAAGAGGTGAGGATATTTAGCCCGCATATCTGCTTCTGCTTCCCAAGTCCCTCGATGGACTGATTTCACGAAAGAACATTGACCAGAGGGACTTTTTGGTTCCTCAGTGTGTGAATTTGATAATCAAGGATTTTGACTGGAATCTCTTCATAAGAGAGGTTTTTCTAAATATCAATGCCCCCTACGAGGACTACGGCTAATGGGTCACCTATGCATTTCTTTAGCAAGGACAGGTGAAACACTTCATGAGCTGAAGATAGATCTGAAGGTAACTCAAGCTCATAAGATTTTATTCCAAAACGATTGAGAATTCAGTAACGATCGACATATTGAGAATTGAGTTTCCCCTTCTTGCCAAACTTCTTCACTCCTTTTATAGGAGAGATTTTCAAGAATATAAAATCACCAATATCCAACTTGAGATCATTTACTGAATACGCATGAACGAGAACATAAAACATAACTGAGCCTAAAACGTGATATATGAACTTAACATCATGAATGGAACTGAACCTCTGAATACATGGCTTATGGCTGAGATTGGAACTTATGGGGCCGCCTCTGAGTATCCACTACTCAAAATTGGATTCATTACATGAAGAAAGAATGGAAGGTATAGGTCATCAAAGCTCTGGGATTATAGTGTATCTCCCTCTTAGGAAATTATCTCCCCTGAAGAATGCAGGCATGGCTAAGATACTGAAGAAAAACTGAGATAATACACAGGGAACCTACGAACTGATTCATGCCTGCATATTGGGGATCTAAAATAGAGGCATGAAACCTAAACTCAACTGAACTCGAAACCATTTGGTTGCTCGATCTTGTAAAAGTTACATTTATGAGACTTCGGATAGTACGACTAGATGGATAGATAAGAAACCCAACCATACAAACATTGTTTGCCTAACGGTTAAACTGAATTACTAGTTTTGTGGACTAACTTATGCTAACAAATTATATTTGATCGGAGCCTTTTTTGATAGTATTTCTATAGAGTTCTAGTGGCTTTAGGGAGCAGGGAAATCTTGGTGTGGTATGAATACAACATCTAAATAAGAAATTACCATGTGGCTGCAGTTCTATAATACGAGCAAGACCTATGAAATATCATCTAAGATAGAGTTACTAAGCCTTATGCTCTGAAACTACTAGCTTACAATCTTTGCCACATTTCTTGAATATTTCCTCAACTGGAATTACTACTTCAACACTGCATGCATTTCAGTTGAGGATACCAAAATATTCATATAGGCACTGAGCGTGACCGCATAAATGTACTAACTTATCTGATTAACCTAGTGGCTGCTATCTGCATACTAGGCATGTAAGACTGAACTATACTAGGTCTGAATAAATGGACTAAAACTATAGAGTCTTATGCATATGAGGTAAGGACTGACTGAGTAACATAAGATAACTGGGCATGAATTTATGAAAACTGCATTATTTGAGAATGCTAGACCAAGCATATAACATGATTCTAAAATAGCCTGTAAACTGAGGCACTAAAATACTGATAATTGAATAACGAATAATTGTATGCTATGGTCAACCAAATAGGAAACTGAACTGAGTTACTAATCTGATTACTAGACTGGGACTGAGACTGAGACTGTAACTAAGACTGCAACTGAGATTGTACTAGAACTGAATACTGGGTTCAGATAAGTCTAGCTACTGAAGTTTGATCTGGACTGAATTCTCCTAATATTTTCAAGCGTACTCAAATCTCTAAAATGCATTTAGCCACTTACACATAAACATGACATTTAAACCTATATTTTACCTACAGCCTCGTGTAAAACCAGCATGCAATAATCTTTTCTTAACATGAAATGTTTACTCTTACCCTTCTAAGAAACTGCTTAACACTACATCATTTTGTAAGGAGAGTCCATTGAAGGATTAAAACATGGGAACTTGAGGTATGCATGAATACTATACTAAACTCGACACTTAATTGAGGCTAGAGGAATAGAATATCAATACCATGGATTTATCAAAAGATCTAAACTGAGGATATGTATGAAAAAATCTGAATTTGGCAGATCGCTAGTAGTGTAGCATGGGTCATGCGGACTGAGCATACTGTATAGCATGACATGCATACCTAAGTCATAAGCTGCATAACCTGAGTTTGGAGTTTTTGTATTCATGAAACATGATTCATAACATAGGTGAACTGGAACTCCTTATAATATGAACTGTAAGCAGGCATGATTTCTAATGTTCGCAACTATGGGCTATGATCATAGAGATGACATGAAAGATATGAGTAGGTATCATGATAACTAATGGTTTTTTAGAGTCTGAAGTATTAGTTTGATATGATTAGGGGGTTCATCCTCATTATGAAAATAGACAAGAGTGTCATCTATGTAGACTACGAAGGATATATCCAAGTACTACTTGAACACATGGTTCATTAAGTATATGGAAGCTGCTGGGGCATTAGTAAGACCAAATGACATGACTAAGAATTCAAAGTTACTATACCATATTCTGAAAGATATTTTTGGAATGACACATTCTCTGACTCTGAGCTAGTGATAGCCTGATCTGAGGTCTATCTCAGAAAAGTAAATAGCGCCTTAAAGTTTGTTAAACAGGTCATCGATTCTGGAAAGTGGATACCTATTTCTTGACCGTGACTTTATTTAGCTTATGGTAGTCCATACACATTCTAAGAGAACTATCTTTCCTATGCACGAATAGAACTGGTGCATCTCTAGGGGATACTCTGGGTCTGATAAATCCCTAATCTAAGAGATCCTTCAACTGTTCTTTTAATTCTCTGAGTTCTGTAGGAGCCATTCTGTATGGAGGAATAGAATAGCAAAAATATCTAGAAGAAGGTATATTCCAAAGTCAATTTCCCCTTTCGGGAGGAACTCCAAGAAGATCTTCGGGAAATACATCAAGAAATTAACATGCTACTGACACTGATTCAAGAGTAGGGGTTTTTGAACTAGAGTCCTGGACTCAAAAAATGGTAGAAACATCCCTTAGGTAAGAAATAAGTTGATCCCTAAGTGATGAAGTACTACCCCTTCACTCTTGGATGGGCTCATTCAAAAATTCGAACTGGAAAATTCTATTTCTGCAGTCGACTGAAGCATAATAGAAATATAGCCAATCTATACCAAGAATGACATCAAAATCAATCATCTCTAATTCCATTAAGTTTGCTGAAGAGACTTTCTGAGATATCATAACTGGATAGATTTAATATCTATGGTAGAGACTAAGAAAAGCTCTACTAGGATTTCGGTACTGACTCTGAAATCAATTTCTATATATGGAGTAACAAAGGACAAAGAAGCTCCTGGATCTAGCAAATCATAGACATATAAATGGAAAAACTTGTAATATACAAGTGACCACATCAAGAGAACTTTCTTGATCATGTCGGGACTAAAGAGTGTAGATTTTTTTTGGGCGCTGTCCACTGGTGGCACTAGATGCAACAACCTACTAAGTCGGGCGACCGGAATGAGATGGGGGATGATCATAGTGACTCTAGGAACTAGACTGAGGGCGATCTCTAACCTTATGGCCTAGATTACCACATCCAAAACACACATCACTGCCAGCTCTGCAGATACCCTAGTGGTTTCTACCATATTTCTGGAAAAAAGGATTGGTTCGGCCACTCTTAGGCCTAGATGTTTTTTCCCTCTTATTCTTTCTCCCTTTATCCTACACCTCTCCTTCTTACTCCACAGAGCATGAGATATAATTCTAGATAGGATAACAATCAACTGACTATTTTGAGCAACTACTAAATGAGCTGAGGCGGTGAAAACAACTATAAATTCAGTGTGAGAAATATTCTCATTCAGGGGATCTGCCTGAACGGGCGGAGGTGCTGACTGCTTTCCATTACTTCTTTCTTTAGCTTCATTGGAAGGCATATTCTGGAAACATAAGGAAGAGATAAATTAGACTGAGTTAACTTGAGCTCATGGTTACTCGCACGATATGAATACTGAAAGAAGGAAAAATTTTCCTAAAATATCTTGTATCTTCTTATTCATAAATGTGGTGCGCTACACACCCATGCACAAGACTCTACTTGATGTGGATTTCAAACTCTCTAGGACTCTATTGAACCTTAGGCTTTCATACAAAGTTTGTAATGCCTTGAGTCTGTACCCCAAAAGCAAAACGGTGCTCATAGTCCCGAAGGACCACAAGCTAACCCATGACTAGTACCTGTTGTGAACAGTAAATAATATTAATACTGTGATAATAATATAACTGAGGTAAATGCAGAAAACTACCATAAGGTTCAGATCTTAAAGTACACTGAATACGGTATAACAATACAAAAACTTAAATATCATTCTGAAAAGCCTCTAAACTGTCTAAACTGTGGAGTTGATGGGACAAGTCCCCTAACTAACTCTGATTACTCAAAATGAACAAAAATGCTGAAAAACAATCATGTCCTCGAACTATGAGGAGTCAATACTGCTCTGTCTACTGAGAATTTGATTTTGCTGAGGGTGCTCGGGAGCCTATGCATCTGAACCTATGTATATCATAACGCAAAACAAAGCCATGCGTCAGTACTTTGAAAGTACTGGTATGCTCAATGATGTATGCTAAAATGCATTAGTTCATATGCATGAATAATACTAACTGAATAACATGAGTATGACTAAATAATAGTACTTTTATGAATATAAAAACTATAACTAAGATCGTGATAACACTGAATACTGAGTCTGAATACTGATTAATTGATATTAGAGCTTACTGATACTGTATTACTGATAACTGAATAACTATATCTGTCAGTCCTGAATCTATACAACTATACTGAGTTCTGTACTGATGTGAGTGACTGTATCTGGTAGTCTTAAATCTGTAGAACTAAACTGAGTTCTATACTGAGATTGAATCTGATACTAAGACTAATACTGTGGGAAGTAATCATCTAACCGACATGCCTCAATTAAGATGACTAAGTTGGGGTCTAATCTGTAACACCAATTAAAAGGGTGTCAGTACCATTCCAGGGTAAAGACAACTACGGTGGATTCAGTCCTAACTAACGGGTGACCCATGATATCCGTCCTAATCTACTAGGTGATCCCTGAGTATATCAGTCCTATCTAACGAGTTAAATCTTATAACCTACGCTGGCTATGTAGTTCTGAAATATAGGGATTGCTTCTAGGGACCCAGTTTTATCTAACGTGTGCGCCTACATCCCTAGTTTTGCTCGATGCTAAATCCTACTCCCAACTGAATAGACACTAAACTAATTTTCTAGTTCATACTACGCTTGACTGAACTGTTACTGAGTTTACTGAGTTCCGTTAACTGACTAAATACTACTGTATCCTATTAACTGACTAAATACTTCTGGGTTCTATAATTGACTAAGAGTACTACTGATCGTGACATGACTAATACAATTTTGTAACTGACACTGGCTCTAAGTAAACAACTAAATTATCGGGTATTAAATACCCCCAGGACTCGATAGCATGAAAACTAAATCATAGCATAGCCTTGAAAAGCATAATCATGTGCACTTGTTCATAAATCATTCATGGAGGCATTTTATCAAACACTTGCATGATACAACTTGTACATAAGCTAACATGACTTGATTTTTTTTATCTTATTAGTTTCCATGAGCAATTCATCAAGCACTTAGTTAGAGTGATATATATACATAACATTAACAATAAGTGGGCATCATAATTCAACGCCAACTCCATAATTTAAAGGGTTCAACATTGATTCACATGATATTACATATATATTAATTACATCTACTTTAATCTTGCAATAAATCATAAAATAGAAACCTAATTAAGTAATAATCATGAATATACTTTAATTCAAATCATAGAATCATAAAATCAAACTAGATAAACATTAAAAGAGTTTCTTGGACTCCAAAGGTGGAAGGAACCCTTGGATAAACACTTCACATACCTTAGTTGGTGAATTCTTGAAAATTAACGGTGGAATCTAAAGCCTTGAATTTGAATTTAATTTACCTAGGGTTTTTGTTCTTGAGCAATTTGTGAAACAATGAATATAACTCGCTAAAAAAGGGCTAAATTTCATGTTATGATGGCTAAAGGGAATGGGAAAAAGTATTAATTAATCCTAAGGACGCGACCTCTTAATGACTTATAATTCTGTTATCAATGCGCAGAATGATGCATCACATCTTTGGAATCGACATGATGAACAACGTACCGTATCGAGTCCACGTCGATACTCTGGAATTTATAGTGAGCTGAGGGAAAAATTATATTCAATTCGATGGATGACTCGATGCATCGATATCACGTCGACTATCTATTTTGGTCACTCAAACATGGTCTAAACGAGGTCCAAAAAATCCAAAACTTGTCCGAGAACACGTATTGACCTTCCTCATCCGGAACTAACTCAAATATCAACATTTAATGAATGAAATGGTCTCAAAATAATATTGTCAACTCTTGAAGGCTAAATAACACTAAGTCTAAATACTTTGCTAAAATTTTCTAAGTCTGGGACCCCTTTAACAAGCTTAAAGAGATGAATTAAGCTAAGAATTTTGCGGGATATTACATTATGAAATGACTTAGAAATTGACATTCAAAGGTTGGGAAGGTCGGGAGTAAAATTTTCAAAGTTTAAAGGCAAAAAATGAGACAAAGTCTCCAACACTTAGCTAAACATTCAGGTCCTAAGTATCTGATGTCCCTCTTCTAGGCTGAACTGATCTTTAAAGAATACGAGCTATTACAGTTTTACACTCTCAGTAACCATTAACCAACATGGATATGGATTTCACAATATATGACTCATAATAATTTAATAATATTATTCAAAAATCATTCATATTTATTTAGGCCATTGCCCTAGCTTAACACATTGTCAATTATACAACGAGTAATTTCACATAGGCATTTTAACAAACACCTTGTGTTCAAACCTTTAACAACGTCATTTACATGGTAGAAATCATAGGGTTACTTCAGTCCCACATGTTAAATAACATACAACAAGCACCGTATATACAATATACAATCAAATAAATGAATCAACACAAGTAAAAGCATGAATTATTATTATTCATTATTACGTAACAAAATCTTGTTCAATTGAGTCAAAACCACTATGTACACTTACTAATTAAAGTGTGAAATACATGGGTTTAGAGTTATGTAGAAAAGGGAAGAGATACGTTCCTTAAACTAGATGACACACCAACAATCTTAACTCCTCGCCAGTAAATGAGCCTCCCTAAATCCTATCCTCTAATCTTCCTTCCAAGAGCCTTTAAAGTGTTTAGGAGTGTTTGAGTCTTCTAAATGAAGACTTGGGAGGATACAATGCCTTATATAGTGGGAGGATTTAGGTTTTTAGGCATGGAAAATGACCAAAAGTTTCTTGGTTAAAATAGGAAGAGCCCACATGTACTGGAGTATGACTCCCCCTTACGGTTCAATTGGCAATGGTGACCTAGGGTACCAGTTGTACCCTAACTCATACGTTGGACTCCACCTAGGTCAACTACAATATTATAGGCATGAAAAGTAACCCTTGATTCATAAACAAGGGTACGACTCATATCCTAATTTTGAGCGCCACTCGTGACCATGACATTCCACACAGTTTAAGACTTTACTCTATATGGTTGAGTACTATACGACTTGTATACATTGCTTACGACCAAGGAATGGACTTGTCATATGAAGGATATTACATTACCCTATCATAATATCAAGGAAAATAAAGGTAAGGGGGATAAGGGTATGATTCATTACCTAGGGTACGACTCAATCACCGCAACCGTATCTACTCAAAGATACAAAAGTATTGTCGTTTTCCAAATGGTCCAAGGTATAGGTGTCTTAATTATCTCCCCCTTTGATAGGTAAGTATAGATACAAGTCAACACCTCAACATACACCAAAGAAATCTTTATTAAAGGTAGAAATAGCATACTACAAGTATACAATACAACACATATCATGATCACTACCAATCAACCAAAAAATTTTTTATTGCAAGGCCATATTCTTGGGTGTTTCATTCTCCCCCGGATAGGATCATTTGTCCGTGAATGATGAGTAAGGAAAGCACGTACACAAGTTAACACATTGTCTTATATCATAATAATCTTTAAATAAGTTAGAAAAAGCATTCACCAAGGATATAACATACATCATGCTTATTACCAATCAACCATTCATTTCTTCAACTTTTGGGCTCAACCCATTGTTTACCAAGGCATATTTCAATGAAAGGAGATTAGCGCATACCCCCATCTTAAGTTTCTAGAATGGAAAATGAATTTAGATACTCAGAATTTATGTCCTCTTCCGCTTCCCATGTAGCTTCCTTAGACATTTTTTCTTCCATAGGACCTTTTTCGAAGCCACTTCTATCATTCCTAGTCAGCAAACTTTCCAATCAAAGATCCCCATCAAGATCTCTTCAAAATTCAAAAAACCCAAAATACCGATGTTCCCTAAGGGGACGACCAACAAAGGATCTCCTACACCCTTAATACGAGGACATGGAATACTGGATGAATGAGCCACATGCTAGAGGGAAAGTTGAATTAAACTTGGACCATTATAGGGAGAACTATCCCTTTATCCAGTCAAGGGACTTTCTTCCCTGCAATGAAAAACTCATTAGGGAAGGCACAACCATAGGGCCCAACAATCTAAGGAAGCATAGCATGAATGCAACCTATTAACCCCCAATTGACATCAAATATAATTATGTCCACCTCTATATATCAATAAGAATTTCTTTATTATCAACCATTATCACACTCTCTTGATAGACTCTATACAACTACAGAGTCTCTTATCAGTATAGAAATAGAGAAGAGAGCTCAAATGACTCTGAACAAAATGGAAATACAAAAAAACGAATGAGGTTCAACATACCAAGCAAAGCATAAGCATACATAACATGGAGAAAGAGTTTTCGATATACCAATAACAACATTTAGAGATGCCTCGGTCCCCTAGTGAGTAGAAAGTGCATTCAAGTGACTCCAACCAGCGCTGGTACCAGAAATTGAAGTAGAGATAGCACTCTTCGATGTAGGATTAGATGAAGTAGCAATGGGGGCTCTATTATCCTGAGCATCAACTTAAGAGAGGTATAGTTTCTTCATGTGCCCATTCTGGCCATAATGGAAACATCTATTCTTTACCTTCATACACTTATCATGCTGAGTTTGACCACATAATCTATAAGGAAGGTAGGTTAGCTCTGACTGCACCCCACTTGCCGAAGAATCACCACTCACCCAATTTGTCCTCCTAGAGAACCTACCATTAGACTGCTTGCCCCCACTAATCTCAGACTACCAAGACCTTTTACCCTGCCTCTCACTAATCTCACCCTATTTCTTTTACTCTTCTTCCACTTGTTGCATATACAGAAACAACCTAGAAATATTTATGTCGCTAATCAACAAGGACACCTTACTCTAAAGGACTATTTTTGGAGACAATCCCAAAACTACTTTACGCATCTTAGCCTTCATGATAGACTCCATATCAGGGGCAAACCTTGACAACTGATGAAATCTAAACTCATACTCCTAGAAGGATATACCACATTGCATAAAATTCACAAAATCTTTCACTTTTACTTCCCTCAACTCTTGAGGAAAGAAGCAGTTAAGGAAATCACTAGAGAAATCTTCCCACTCAGCTGGACTAGCACGCACACCTATAGACATCTCCCACTCTTCATACTATTAGTTTGCTACATCCTTCAATTGGTAGAAAGAAAACTCGATACCCTTCACCTCTGACGCATGCATAATCTAGGGGATCTTCTCTATTTTATTAATGAAACTTTATAGATCATCCTTAACTTTCACTCCCATAAACATAGGAAGGTGAAACTTTATAAATCGGTCAACTGTTGTGGCCTTAGAGAATGGAGTAACAGAGGAACCTCACCTAAATTGAGAAGCTACAAATTATGTTAAGAGGTTGATGGAGAAATGAAACTCCGAATTAGTAGCATTATCTTGAGGTGACTGAGGAAAGAGGTCACCTCATTGTTAGTATTGGTTGGACATCCCCACAAAGATGGGTTGATGTTGTAGCCCTAGCCTAAGTTTGAACCCTAGAAGTTGTATGAGGTTTGTCCATTGAACCCTCAATTGGCGCCGAAGTGTTTACCTGAGTCTCAGATCTTCGTTGAGGCATGATTTGAAAGATAGTAAATAGAATCAGGGGAATTCAAGTCCTTAGGCTTTATAGCTCGAGATTGAAACACAAAAAGGGAAACATTCCTAAGATATCTCATAGCCTCTCTTTTATATGTGTGGTGTCTTTCACACTCATAAAAGAGACTCTACTTGACAAGGCATTATGACCATCCAACTGTCCATAAACATAGGCTATCATACCAACTTGGCATGCCTCAAACTTTGGGCAGTTTCATATAGTCACCTCAAGAACATATGTGTCATAGGTCACCCTGTAACCTAACCTAAACACCTTATCATATCATAGGATTTGAAGGAACTCCAATCCACAAGTTAAGGTAGCAGAAACAACAACGACAAAATTCATAGTGTAGATATGGCTATACATTTCATTAGGTTCATCAAACAAAACAATATGCCTAAGTCCACAACCATTGACAATGCCTCTATATAAAACTGATGTCAATAAAAGTATATGAAAAGACAAACCTCCGATAATAGCCAAATCAAGTTCAAAAGAGATTAAGTCTAAAGGTAACAGACTAAGAGATGAATGTCTTCTGAAGAAAGGAAGCTCACTACTTTAAGTCAATGTATGATCCACTTCGATAACCCAATCACTACATTGGAAGAGAAAAAAATCTTTGGGTGCTACGTCACGTGGGGACATAGTGTCTGGGGATGGTTAGCGGTTGGAACGCTACTATGGAACTCAAGGATAAGGAGAAAATAGTAAATTTGTTCAAATATTTTTCCACCCATCTTAGGAGATCACATTTACATAATAAAATCCATACTAAAGACACATATTCATATAGCGACACAAAAAGTCAAATCATCAAACAAGTCATAATATTCATTTATGAAACATTCATTCATGAGACATAGGTTAAAGAAATACCCACCCTCTACCCTTATATTTTAGACACATAGAATCCTTTACGCTATAATAGGCGAGGGGAAATAAGCCTTGAGCTGGCACATCTTTTATGGTACCTGAACTTGGACCACAAACCAACATGCCTTGTATGGTAAGTAGACTTGGAACACAAACCAACATGCCTTATATGGTAAGAGAACTTAGAACACAAACCAAAACATCTCTACACAGATACTAGAACCTATTCATTTTGTCAAATTGGAAGTCAACCTATCTAGAGGCAGTAAATCCATCAAGGTTACACATCAACACCATAAACTATCACATGATCTATATAGTCTCTTTTGGCCGTTGCTAACATGGTTAGGCCCAACGTGTTAGTTCATAACACAATGGAAGTTCATTCATGGTCATCAAGGATCATACCAAGAATGATTCATACTTATTAATCTTATACACACCTTTTATTCAAACATAATTCGAGTTTATACTTTAGGGACTATGAGGATTTAGTCAACCAATCATCAAGGATATGCATTTAGTTATCATGTGGCCAATAAGGCTTTTACCAACCATTTCCCAAGCATTCACATTCATAGAACTCCACATCTATGGGCTTTAACACGCTTAACCAATTTTAACTCTTTACATGATTGTATGGCCATCACGGGGGACTTTATTGCTCAACTATTTCAATAGGCCAATGCCTTAACACATTTCATCTCCTAATTCAAGTTATGGTATCCTGACCCACACAAGATATTAACCTTTCATTAGCAATTTTAATTGCATTTTCACCCCACATGGTTTAATATAGAACTCAAGCTCATTATCTTGATTAGGGTTTTACCCGCTCATTAGCCATTAACCAATAAGGTTATGGATTTCAAAATACATAACTCATAATACATTCAAAATATTATTCAAAAATCATTCATACTTATTTAGGCTATTTCCCTAGCTTAACGCATTGTCGATCATAAAACTAGTTATTTCACTTTAACATTTTCACAAACACCTTGTGCTCATACCTTTGACAAGGTCATTTTTATGGTAGGAATCATCAAGAATAGGGTTACTCAAGTTCCTCATTTTAAAAACATACAACAATAACCTACATATACAATATACCATCAAAAAAATAAATCACCATAGGTAAAAGCATTAATCATCATTATTCATTGTTAGGTAACAAAATCCTTTTCAATTGATTCAAAACCACTATGTACATTTACTAATTAAATTGTGAAATGTATGTGTTTAAAGTTATGTAGAAATTATATGAGATACATGCCTTAAAAATGATTACACATCAACAATCGTAACTCCTTCTTGCCGCTAGATGAGCACCTCCAAACCCTAGCCTTCAATCTTGCTTCCAAGAGACTTTAGAGAATTTATGAGTGTTTAATTCTTCTAAAAGAAGACTTAGGAGGATACAGTGCTTTATATAGTAAGAGTGGTTAGGGTTTTAGTCAAGGTAAATGACCAAAGGTCGTTGGTTAAAAGTTAAAAGCCCCTACGTATAGGGGTACGACTCCCCCTTATAACTCACTTGGCAATTATGACCTAGGATATTAGTGGTACCCTAACTCATACCCTAGGATAATCCTAGTTCAACCACACTATTATGGGTATGAAAGGGCACCCTTGAGTCATAACTAAGGTTATGACTCATTCCCCAATCGTGAGTTCCACTCGTGACCAAAATAGTCCATATAGTTTGAGACTTTACTCTATATTGTTGAGTTGTATACTACTCGTATAGATTGGTTATGACAAAGAAATGGCCTTGTCCTATGGAGGACAGTACATTACCCTAAAATACTTTAGAAGATATGAAAGGGAAGGGGGATAAGGGTACGAGTCATGACCAAGGGTACGATTCAAGCACCCCAACTGTATCTACTCTAGAGATACAAAAGGGTTGTTGTTTTCCAACTGGTCCAAGGTCTAGGTGTCTTAATTCTCTTCCATTTTGATTGGTATGTATAGATACAAGTAAACATCTCAACATAAACCAAATAAATCTTTACTCAAGTTAGAAAAAACACACTACAAGGATATAACAAAACACACATATCATGATCACTATCAATCGACTAAATTTTTTTTTGAAAGGCCACATTCTTATGTATTTCATTAGATATAACTTGATGGGACTAGTATTTTGATTACTGGGCCATATATTTTGTTTTAAGATCTAATTCCCTATTTAGAAGTCTTCGTTGGTTCTAAATGGCCATAAGGCAAAAATATCAAATGATTTAAAATGCTAATTCTGACTATGTTAGCAGCTCTAAAATGTTGATTTTAGGATAGGTAGATCCTTTTTTGGGTTGAAATGAACTTGAGCTCATTTTAAATTGGTTAAAATGGTTGAAAATGGGTAATTTAGGTAGAAGACCCATATTTGATCGATATGACCTCGAATCTAAAATCTGACTTAGCCATTGTATCTAAAATGTTAAACTAAGTGTGGTTACATAGTTCATTTGCATATATCATATTACAAATGAATATTGAGGCCTTAGCAAAAACTTGACAAAATTCCAAGTTTCAGCGATCTTCTAGTGTACCCGCGATCGCACCTCATTTGTAGAGGATAGTGTGATCGCACTACTTCTGATTGCAATAGTATCATGTAGTTCTAGCACTAGATAGTGCAATTATAGCCTGCATATTGTGATTGCAACTTCTGTGGAGTTGGCATTAGTATAAAAGGACACCTTAGGCCACGATTTTTCTCATTTTCCACCATCCTCTTTAATGCAAAAACCCTATAGCGTGTAATGACTTCAATTGAGTTTTGGGTTGCTTGAGATCTTGATTAACACATATTTTTGAAAATATCTACAAATTTAAGGTAAGAATCATTCATATTCATGTTTTAATTTCATGATTTTTTTTTACCAAAGCCTAAGATCATTTTAGGCTTGATTTAGTCCTAAACATATATTGGTTTTCACTCATTTTTAGGGTATTAATTCCATGATCTTGATATCATGTTGGGTTGGCCTCAAAAACAGGATTTTCTGTGAGTGGTACTCACATCAGGTTTTTGTATATTTTTGGACTTGAACCATAATGGTGCAATATGGGTATCGATAATCTCATATTGATATGTAGAATGTGTTTTTGGTATCTTGAAGAGGCTTCTCGAAAGGGAAAAATAAAGGTTTTGCAGTTTCTTTTGCTTTCCTTGGCTTTGTGGTAGGTTAGATTTATACCTTGTTAGATTGAGCTATTTTATGGTATAATTGCAATGCCTTTTTAGATTAGGATGGGTTTTAGGTGTTGGATTGATTGAATGCAATACTTTGGATTACTTGAATCTTTTAAGTCATTTGAACCAATAGAGTGATATTCTTAAGCTTGTTTCCTTGAAACTTGATGGATTAGACTTAATGTATAATGTTTGGCATGAGAATTCTTAGAATTATTCTAGTTATATAGGAGTGACCTTGTCTCCTATGTTTAGGGCTAGATTGGCCTTAGTTGCTTACCCTAATGAAGTTGATTTATTTTCAATAGACTTAGTGATAGAACTTGAGTAGAATCCAAAATTTGATTAAATTTTGGCTTTCTATACATCTAAGAGTTGATTTAGTACAGTAGCCCATGTCAAGGGTAGAAATGAACTTCAAATGTATATTAGGGATTTATAAGTTGTCTCTTGTCCTTTATTAGGCCAAGATTTGGTATAGCTCCTTTAAAACTCTTATACTTTGCTAAATATATGGAGAATGCACTTATGAGGTAATATTGAGGAATCCTTAGTACTTGTTTTTATGATGAATGATATTAGAAGTAATGTCTTATCAATTATTCCATATATGTGAGTTATTGGCTAAGCTCATGATGATACATTGATTATTCCATTATTTGGATATTGATTGGGCTTTCGAATATATTATTGAGTGAGCCCTTGGATATGGATTATATCATTGACTAGATATTGCTCAATTTATTGATAGAATATCTTTTGTTAATGATAGTTCATTGAGTATACTACTATTGGGTCATGGCTCAAGATATTGCTTATGATATTGATTATTCTAAGAAAGTAAGCTATAAACCATGCTTAAAAACTCACTATATGATGATCTTATAATGATGTCATGAATTATGATTTGAAATCATGTTTATTTATTTCTGGGAAGTTATGTTGCTAGTTATGCTTGAAATCATGAAACATCACTATATGATTCCTTATGTTATGAATGTTTCCACCAATTATGATTATGCATATGTATTGATATCCAACATAGCTGGAGGAAACTATAATGATATACTTGTACCCTATAAGGCCTGAGGATATTAGGATGATATGATGATACCTAACACGGCTAGCTGATAACATGATAATATAATGATACCCGATAAGTCCAGCAAATATTATGATAATATAAAGTCACCCATTATGATCAAAGGATATTGAGATTGTGTTGATACGCACCAAGGCCAGATAATGATAATGATGATGCATGGATACCCAACAAGGTTAGAGGATGATTATATTGATATACCTCTGCGTACATCTATCAGTTTGAGTCCATCTAGCCCTATGCATGGAAATCACATGCCTATTTCTTCATCCATTTATGCTCATTTTTTGATCCGAAGATTATTTTCATGTATAATCAACATAAAAGAAAATCACATTTAATAAGGATAACTAAGTACTTGTACAATTTTTTTGTATTAAGAGTGAAAAGTGCCACAAAAGCACGGCACATCAGTAACCTTATCATAATTTTTGTTTTTAGAACTTGCATAGTTTAAACATGATTTTTAGGAATGATATTACTGAATATTTTGAAATTTTTCCTAGGACAAGTCTTTTACTTCATATGATACTAAAATGGTTATTTGAGTTGTTTTTGCTACTATAAGCCACATTTATCATTATTTGATATATGATTACTACTATTGTGAAGGTTCTTAACTTAATTTATAAATAGGTATTTTGACATGAAATATGATTTGATATGAATGTAAAGGTCTTATATTATTTTGAAAATACCTTTATATGAATACCTATTGATTATGAAAAGAGTATAAATAAGATTTGACCTTTCATTAGATCTAATACCTAATGGTGAGTTTGTTAGACCTGGTATTTATAGATTACTTTAACAATAATCACTAGCGGAAAGGTAGAACTAGCATATTATTACTAATCTCCCTCGCGTATGGACCTACTGATAAGATATATGACTCATTTAGTAAGGGTTCACAGTTATTGATTGTCTCTTAATGTTGTTGCCACACTGAGACATGATCCAATATTTGAAACCTACCAAAAGAGAGAATTTTATATGATATTAGTTATTGGTGATAACCAAGTTGTCAAATTTATTTGATAATTATTATTCTCTAAAACAACATTATTTCATGATATTTTCAGATTATCATACCAGCATATTTTTTATGTTCTCTTCATTATAATGGTTGTGATTTAGTGTTTCTAGTCACTAAGCTAGTGTATCACTCCTCACTATTTTTTTTCTCGATGAGCACAAGTGATGGTGGTTATTTTGTTAACTAAACCATATGAGCTGGTATTATCCTAGTGAGACTCACACTTGTTCGTGTGGGCGAAGGCTTATTTATTTGTTATGGTCTTTTCTTGGATGCTCTTAGAGTCTCTCCATAGTTATTTCATTTAAGTATGAGCATTCTTTCATTTCTATTGACTTATGACTAGTGTTGAACCATTCTCCATATTTTGGTGATGCGGTTAGTATTGGCTTGTGAACGGTTAGTTCTGAACATTTTGTTTTGTTGGAAGATATGTGCTGGTTAATTGTTGATTTCAAGTAGGGAAATTTTTGATATGCCAAAAAATAGAGAAAACTTTGTCCACTTTTTTGTAGAATATCAATAAGGCTTACTTTGGGACTTTAACCCCCCCAGCATCGGTCATGGCCGACTACTTCAATCAATCAAAGGTGATGTTTCAGTATGAGCTATCTTATAATGGGTACACTATATTTCTAGTTAAACTACTTAAAGTAAGGAGGAATATATACATATATGCATGAATATAATTGTCCAACTTCGTAGAGTTTCCTATTCCATTAGATAGAAGATCATAATTCATTTCACACTATAAAATATTATTTCTAGCCTTGGGGGAACAAGTATATTTTATTACTATTATTTCACCTCTGATAGATAATCCGAGCATCCATATAGATCTTGAGGACATATCAATAGCTTATATTTCTTTATTCAGATGGAGTTGGGATGGTTATTTGCCTTTAGCTGAATTCTATACTGACAATAGTTCTTAAGATTTAACAATAGTCAAGCACCCCAGGCTTAATTGTTCATCTTTAAATGATTTAAAATTAGTGAGGCTATGGTTTTGGTACCCAATTTGATACAATAAACTATTCAAAAGTTTTACAGATTGGACAAAACTGTAGGAAGTTTGTAGTATACAAAAGACTTTTAATAAGAGGAAAATAGACTTAAAACTCATAGTTGGATATAGTATTTATCTAATTATTCCTTTTAAGAGGAAAAATACTATTTAGGAAAAGAGCCAAGTACAAGCCAAAGATTCAGGACAATATAAGACATTGGATTTAATAGTAGTTGTGGTATATTATTTAACACTTTCCCTTAGATTTTTATTTGTCTAGTACTTCATGAGTTTAATAAAGAAAATTCATACATGATCCCGCTCAGGTGCTTGAAACTCCATTTATGCATCTTGATTAGAACTTAATCTATGACGATGATTTGGCAGTGATGGCTGTTAGACAAGAAAGAAGGTGTATTTTCAAAAGAAGTTATGTATGTGAAAGTCTCCTAAAAAAATACCATTGGAGAAGCTACATGGGAGTTGGAAAATTATATGCGAGTCAAGTACCCTCATTTGTCTCAGCCTATAGATACTACTGCTTTAAATTTGGGGACCAGATTTTCTAAGGTGGTGAGAGAGTAATGACCCATATTTATAATAAAAATAATTTATAAGAAATTAGAATAAGTAAATGACATGGAAATAAGAATTGGGCGAAATCCCACCTTGCAAAAAGAAATGAAGAGAAAATTTGCAAAATGCATTTTAGCCCAAGGCACGAAAGAGAGGGCTTGTCGATATATTGGAAACAACTAAATTTTTTCATCCGCCCACTATTAAACATCACAAGAAAAATAATGTGAGGTTTGTTCTTCTATTCCAATGAAAGAGAATGACGAAAGGAAACCCAGGGTATCGATAGAAAACTAAACAGAGTAGTAGAAGAGAGAGGTAAATTCTTTCTACTGCTTTGTTTGCATTGATCTTTGGGTATTTATTTCATTGGTACTGAATGGTTACCACCAACAAAAAGTATCAGGGACAGTAAATTTAGTTTATTTTTGTATTATATACTGCTTTAGATAGTTCTGAGTATAGAATTGAACGGATGAATAATAAGAAAATGTCAAGTTATGAATTATGGACTAACATTGTTATTCATGTTATAATAAATATAGTCCTACAAATTGAGAGTCAAACAAGAAATAGGTTGGGTATTATGAAATATTGTAAACTACCCTAAATGGGGAAATTAAAACAATATCAATATAATGTGATAGTACATTGATGAAGAAAGTTGTATGGATTGCTCTAGGCAACACGTTCGGTATTTCTACTCGAGTAACATGAGTAGTAATATTACCATAATTTGTATTTTAATAACTTGCATAGTTTAAACATAATTTTTAAGAATAATATTATTGAATGTTTAGAAATTTCATGCGGGATGTCATTTACTTGATATGGTACCATGATTTAATATATGATTACTACTATTGGGAAGGTTCATCACTTGATAAATAGGTATCTTGAAATGTGTTTTGTCCAAGCATATATTCAATAAAATTTGACCTAAACGTAAAGACATTGTATTATATTTAAAATGCATTTATATGAGCACATACTCTTTACAAAGAAAGAATAAACAGATGTAGATCTTGATTTAGATCTCGTTGCTAATGGTGGGTTTCATAAACTTGGTGCACATTATATTTATATATTATTGCTACAACCCTCTTTAGTAGGAAGGTAGAACTACATATTGTTACTGATCTCGCTCGAGTAAAGACCTATTGATACGATATTTGATTGCTTTATTAAGGTTCCACTGTTATTGGCTATTTCTTAATGTATAATGCCACACAGATTATATTATTCATTCTTTGAAATCTCCCAAAAGATAAAAAACAGATATGATAGTATTTGTTAGTTATTACCAAGTTGTCAAATTGATTTGATGGTTATCATTTTCTAAAAGAGCATTATTTCATAATATTTTTAATTATCATACGTGTATGTCTTATAACTTGTTCCCATAAAAATAGATGTGGTTTAGTGTTATTAGTCATTGATCTTGCACTTTACTTATTGCTCTTTTTCTCTTTAAAGAGAGCAGGTGATGGTGAGGATTTTATTAACTAGAGCATATGAGTTGGAATATCCTGGTGAGACAGCACTGGTTCCTATGGTAAAGGCTTATTTATTTGTTATGATCTTTTCATTGAAACTCTTAGAGTCGCCCCAGAGTCATTTCATTTAAGTATGACTATTTTATTATTTTTATGGACTTATGACTATTGTTGAACCTTTCTCTATATTTGGTCATGTCGTTAGTATTTGTTTGTGAAGGATTAGTGGTGAACATTTTGTTTTGTTGAATGATATATGTTGGTTAGTCATTGATTTGAGCAGGGAATTTTTATATATACCAAAAAATAGGGGAAACTCTATCCATTTTTTTTGTAGAATATCTATATGATTTGATTTAGGTCTAATCTCCTTAGTCTGATCATGGACCTATTTTAGGTCGTGATACCCACAAACACTAGATGTGACAAAATAGTCTTAAGGGATCAAGCCATAAAAACACCCGACATCTCATAATATCTCAACCATCAAACAACCAACAAAAAGGTACTATCAACGTAATGTTGTAATATGAGATGCAAAATACACGATATCACAAACTAGATTCAATCACTATAATATAATGTGAATGAAAATAATCGACACAATTTTTAACATATTAGAAAATCCAATGCAATGAAAGTGATGCATGAAATGGAGTTATAATGATGTAATACATCACATGGGATATCATATACACCTTTTGGGCTAAAGCTCCCGAGACATGGTTCATTGGAAGTTTGTAGCCCATATACCGCATACACATTCTGAGTGAAAATTTCTAGGATAGGAAACTAGGGGCAACCCATATACTAACAAAATCTCATATCTGAATCAACCTTGTCATTATATCTCTCAATCAAGAGGTTTTATGGTGTGTTTTATTTTTTTTTAACAATTAGTGTTTACCAATTACATGAATATGAATGGATGAAATGAGGATGCATGCTCATAACCAAATCAATATAGTATTAGCTCAAAATTTCCTCAAATCCAATAAATCATGATATGAGTCATCACATGGAACCACTTATAGTAAAATGCCATGTACGAAATCAATAATATCAATTCAAGCCCATCTATGTAGAATCACAATAATAATAAAAGAAAATAACACAAAAATAAGTCCAATAATTTTCGATCAATCCCCTACACTGGCATCATGAAAATGATAAGAAAAATAATACTTAATAAGGACAATAATACAAAAACCTCAAAAAGGGCATCAAGATAATAATAAGGGAAATAATTCTTAATAAGGCTAATAATATAATTCAAGACTCCCCCTCAGGCATCCCGATCATGACAATATAAGGCAAATAATTCTCTATAAGTCTAATAACATCAATATAAGCCCCCACTCCTGCATCATTATAATTATAACAATTCAATGATGACAAAGAGATTAATGTAAAACCTAACCCTTTTCATACGATAAGGTCCATCTTCCCCAATCATAACATTAATTAGACTAAATTACTAAAGCAAGAATGATATTAGATTACAATATGCCTAAGATTGATTTTCATTTTCTTACCTAGTAACTAAGAAAAGATTCTTTTTTTCTTAACTACTTAGCTATACTATCATCTAACATACCCTAAAAATTTACTAAACCCTAATCAATACATAAATTATTACAAATCGATTGATACCCCAATTGTTCAATAAATCCCAATTATTTTATCTATATCTATTAAAGAATATTTAAACTCTTAAATATATATCCATTATAAATTTTGTCAAGATCATATCATAAAAATACACACAATTAGTGAGAACAAGCAAAAATATTCACTGAATTAATTTTGCCGATCAGTAGGCTCTGGTACCCTCAGAGATTCTTGCCATCTTATCTAATTGGGACCCTAACACCCTCAATGATTTACAAATATAAGAAATTAAGAAAACAATACATAAACACCTCAAAAAAAGAGTCAAAATATATCTCAACTTGCCTTAAAGAAGACCTACTAAGCCAAATTAAAGTCCAAACAATCAAATAGAAGTGGTACTCACTCTAATCACCACCAAATACACTCAATTTAATGCAATATGACATCTACACGTAATTACAGGTCCAATGCATACCATTATTGAAAAACTTTAGTTTTAAGTCCATATCCACTTTTATACTTGACCCCTAAAACGACAAAACAAAATTTTTTATAACCAATCTTGTTTTCCATAATTTAAGGGTTCTAAATCTAAAATAGAATTGAAATCACATTAGAAATTATTAAATATTGATTTTTCACTTTACTGATAAAATTTCAAATTTCTATTATACGATGCAGTTGAAACGAGTCATTATTTGAAAAAGTTTTGTCAAAATCAGTTTATCCATGATACAAGGACCTTAATCTGATTAAATGAACAAAATGAAGGAATAATCATATACCCAGTGAATTTCTAATAAAAACATATAAAGAACTACCTCAAATGGAGCTTCCTAGTGTCCGAAATATCTTAAACGCGAAATATCTTTTAGTTAGGTCTTAAACACAATGATTTTCGTTTAAGTGGCCATTTGTCCTCTTACGCGGCCTGGTTCAAGGATCAAACCACCACTTAAGTGATTAAATAGTTACTTCAGTCGCCCAGACAATAGGTCAACCAGTACTGAAGTAGATTGATCGAAACTTAGCTAGAACTCTATAAACACGAACAAATAGTGTAAATTGATGAGAAAATACGTTTTTCACTTGAAAAAGTCATCATATTCACAACAGGATATAGTTATTAACAAATTTACCCCAAAGGCTTATCTGGATGAATAACTAGTATTCAGACAAATTGTTAAAAATGTTAAAAGTGCCTCGGGATGCGACCTAATTATGTTATTAAAGAAAAGTCCTCATTTACAATCTAATAGAACTAACTGAATAACCATTTGATGCTTAAATAATAGAATATAAGGATTATATCACTTCAAAAGCTACTCAAATACTATAAACTCACATAAATTAGTTGCAAATGCTTTAGGGGCCTATTAAACCATTAACACAACTCATAAATGATATAAAGAAATAACGGGGAAGGACAAATTCTAAAACATAGAAAATGGTAATAATCAAAATCATAATTATTTCATTATCCACCACTAAGACTCAGATTAGCATACAAGTAATAAAAGATCCAAAACATACAAAGGATCAAAAATACCCTAAAAACCTTAGGCAAGCAGTCTCAAGATAAATCACATCTATAGAACTACTGATCACATAATATTAACCATAAATTATTCATGGTATGACCCTAAATTCCATAAATCTCACATCAAAAGCAAAGTATTTCAATGAAGCCAAGACCCTTTACTGCCAAACTTTATCTATACCCAAGGACTTAATGATAACAATAGAAGCTTTGAACATACCTAGTTAAATAAAATCTTTCAAAAACACAACAAAATACTAATTGCATCACAAAAACAATAGCATCCATGAACCAATGAAATACCAAAGAATTCATGGATCCATATAACAACTCTCCACAATAAAGAATAATGCCTTCCTCAACTAAAAAAGAACTTTTTTCTATATTCAATCCCACTAAAATATTTTTATGAACAAATCAAACTAACTCAAGGTAGATACCAAAATTGTAACTCCCTAAATTTTCTTTAAGTCGTGTATCATCTTTAAGAAGAGTAAGGGCTAACTACCCGAGTGAGAAATATTTAAACCATGCAACATTTCCCTAATATTGATTTTTATCATGTAGAGAATTTAATTAGCTTTCCCACATACCCATTTCATCCAAATCTGATATCGGGGTAGGAACTTATGGCCGTTTTACCGAGAGTTGTCAGAATTGCCCAGGTGCGACAGATAGGTTGACACACCATTGCAACCAAGGCAGTGACTCCCTCTTCTGGCCCAAGTATGATGGACAAGATAACTAACCATGAAGCTAGAGATGGACCATCACTAGGATACTCACAACTAAGTCAGTATGGCCTTTTTTTAAACAACATTCGACGGACGATCTGACAGACCGTCAGACTAGCAATGGAATGTCGCTTCGACCTTCAAAAATCTCATTCAGTATTTTTATATTTTTTAAAAGGATCTTTTGGGTATTTTCCCTTTTAATACCATGATATATTCAAAACAAAGAAGATAGCCTCATTATCTCCCAAAACATCCAAGAGCTAGGGTTTCTCCCTCAAGAGAAAATCCAAAAGCCTTCTCTAAGAAATTCAAGAGCTCACCATAGATTCTTTAAATTGAGTTGAATTTTAGTTTCCCAAATCTAACGCTTCAAGAACCCTCTCTCAAAGAGTAAGAGAAAGATTTTCAAATAAGATTGTACATTTAATTACCCAATCTAAGGTATGTGCGGTTTTGAACAAGGGTAGTCCTTTCACCTTTATGCCCAAAGACTTATTTTAAACTATAAGTTTTCTGCAATTTATGAGATTTTAAATGAAATTGAATTAGGTTTTTTCACCTATTGTTATTGTTTGCAAGCTTTTGATTCTTCCCATGAATTGAAAGTCAAATAACATGATTTTACATGTTTTCTTAAGAAATTAAAGCTAGGTTTATACCCTATATTGTTATTCCTTGAGAATTTAATGGTTTCAATGCTCTAGAAATTAAAGTATATGAGTACATTGAGATTTTGAGACAAATTGCTGTAAATTCCAGATTTCTATATGATTTATGAGTCCATATGATGTCTAGTATGCATTTTGATAAGTCGTAGCTTGAGATTTGATAATGGATCACTAAGCCCTACCTGATATTTATAATTTCATAAACTTTTGTACTATACGCAGCCATGATTTGAGTACTTTGATATTACTGAGAAAGTTTTGACCTTAATGGTCTTAGTAGCTTTGAAATCCACTTTATTACATGAGATTACAGATTTTATAGTTGGGTTCTTTATGAACCACGAGATTATTTTTAAAGTATATTTCGATGAGATGAGCGTAGCTAACTAAAGAGAGTAGTATTTAGCACTAAGTTTGGTAAGTTACTACGGTTTCATACCCTAGAACTATGTGCCATATTAGGATTGGGATTTAAGGGCTCGAGGCCGAGATAAGTGATCACTGAATTAAGGTTATACTCCTTGGATATAGTATGATGCCTCTCCCCAACACAAGGTTTCTTCCTTAGGAGGACAAGACTCTGGATTCCATGTAGCTCGCATGGTTTATGTCGGTTAAGAGAACCTTCCTAAAGTACATTTTCTTGAGTTGGAATATATTTCCTAAAGCTTTGAGATAAGTGATTTTCCCTAATAGTAAGATTTTCAAAATAGTTTCTTGAAGTAAAATTTTACCAAGAAGAAAGTAGTTTTCTCTACTAGTAAGAGTTATAGAATTCTGAGTTCCAAGTTTCTTGAGTTTAAAAGAGTTCTAAGTTCTTGAGCATTAAATAAGTTTTACTCTCCATGAGATATATGCATGAGTTTGAAAGTATTGTTTAAAGCTTTCTTTTCTCTTAGAGTAATGAGAATAAGATGAGTTCAGGTTTTAAAGATAAAGTATAATGACTCATGAGATTTGTGTTACATACTTCACTATACTTGATTTATGAGCTTTACATCTCAGACTTATTCAAGCTATGTGAGTCATTCCTAATTGCATGCACGATTTGATTAAAGAGTATAGATATTGTTTTCTGTAAATGCATACACCCCCATATACTTAGTACATTCATAAGTGTTGATCCATATATAGGTCTACCTTGTCTTATAATGTAGGTTCAGGTGCTCAGTCCCAGCCTCATCAGTGATTTTTGAGTACCTTTGTCTAAATCTTCACAGTGGTGTGTCCTCATGGTTTAGGATCTATTTTAAGACATTTCAGAGTTTTAGTAGATATATTATTGCTTTCAGTTCAGTTTGAGTTAGTTAGGGACCTGTCCCAAAGGCTCTTTAGTTTATTGAGTAGTAGAGGCTTTGTTAGACTTATTATTAGATTATTAGTATGTTTATATTTCTAGTTTTATGGTCATTTGGATGAATATTTTCTTTGTATTTCCAATCATTTGAAATGACAGTACCAGTGTTTTGTTTATTTCATCTCAAATTAAGTTATTATATGTAGTAATAGTCTCTAAGGGTTAGCTAGGGGCTACTTATAGCCTTAAGCACTGTGTGACATTCCGGTAGGTGATTTTAGGTCGTTACAAACTTAGTATCAGAGCCTAAGGTTTAAGGATCCTAGGGAGTCTGACAAGCCGCGTTGGGTAGAGTCTTCATCATCGATGTGAAGTACAAAACATCTATGAGAAAGAGGATACAAAATGTTTTAGGAAAAAGTTATTTCTTTCTTTCAGATTCTATCATGCCTATAGTTGTCCCTCTCATCTAATAATTCATGCTCTCCTATGTTATAAAATGCCTTCCCTAGGAGCGAACGCTCGTATAAATAATAACAAAAAACCCCAGCCTATTGATCCCTGAATGAGACAGTGTCTCATGCTGAGTTTTGGGTGGACTTTTAGACATTAGCCCTAGAAGTCACCGCTAATGTTCAGGCTAATAATCAGGCTATAATTGCAAATCAACAAGGAGGTGATTTATCTACTGCTAGGATTTATGATTTTATGTGGATGAATCCGCCAGAGTTTTATGGGTCTAAGGAAGGTGAGGACCCACAGTTATACCTTGAGAAGGTGAGAAAGATCACACAGGTGATACATGTTTTTGAAGAAGAAAGTATTGAGCTGGCATCTTACAGGTTGAAAGACATTGGTTATAACTGGGTTGTATCATGAAAGAAGGGTAGAGGTAAGGGTGTTGCTCCTATGACATGGTAGGTGTTCCAAGATGCATTCTTGGACAAGTTCTTTTTGCTTGAGATGAGGAAAGAAAAGATTGTGGAATTTATGAACTTAAGGCAGGGCTCCATGACTATTAAGGAGTACTATTTAAAGTTCAACTAGTTGTCAAAGTTCTGATTTGATTTCTAACACACGAGCTAGTATGAGTAAGTTCGTGACAGGTGTTTCTGGTTTTGTACTGAAAGAGTATAGGATAGCGATGTTGAATGGGGATATGGACCTGGCGAGGTGATTATGTTTACATAGGAAAAATAGGTGGATAAGATAAGGGAGAGATATAGAGTAAGGGGTAACAAAAAGACTAGATCCAAGTAGCATGAGTATAGTCAGGCTAGGTCCCATGATGGGAACCGCCAACAATTCTAGATTCGTTCATCTATGCCAGCTCCTTCATCAGCTATTGCTCCTGCGCCTAGAATAAGAAAGGATAAAGAGAGCAGGTCTTCTATGTCTTGATCGCAGAAAAGTCTAAGTAATAGACCCTCTATCCATCTTATGCTAAGTATGGTAGAGATCATCCTAGTGAGTGTTTAGCAGATCTGAGGGGTTATTTTAGTTGTGGCAAGCTAGGCCATAGACTTAGAGATTATCCGTATGCTAGGCAGGGGAACAAAGATTTTGGACCTCTATCATAGGCTTCTTATGCACCAGATCCTGTACCTCATCCCACCCCTATTAAGGGAGCTTCATTTACCACTACAGGCAGTCAGAGCCAGAATATATTCTATGCCTTAAAATCCTATGTGGAGCAAAAGGACTCTCCAAACATTGTTACTGGTATGCTCCATGCCTTTTGCTTCGATATTTATGTGTTGTTGGACCCCGAGTCAAGTTTCTCTTATGTCACCCCATTAGTCGTTGTAAATTTTGAAATGAGTCCTGAAAAGAATCCTAAGCCTTTCCTAATTTTCACACTAGTAGGGGACTCAGTGGTTGCAAAGCAAGTGTACAGAAATTGTCCTATTACTGTTCTTCATTGAGTCATATTTGCTGATTTGATAAAGTTATACATGGTGGATTTTGACATTATTCTTTGTATGGATTGGCTTCACTGTTTTTATGCATCTATAGACTGTTATACATGCATGGTCAAGTTTTAGTTTCCTGATGAACTAGTTTCTGAGTGGTCCGGGAGTTTCGTTTCTCCTAAGAGTCATTTTATTTCCTATCTCAAATCCAAAAAGCTAATATCCAAAGATTGCATCTATCACCTAGTTAGAGTTTATGACTTTAAGTCTGAGGCTCCAACTAGTTAGGCAGTCAATATTTTTAATGATTTTCCTAATGTTTTTTTGGAATATCTCCGAGGGATACCTCCTGATAGAGAGATAGAATTCGAGATTGACCTTCTTCCTGACACTCAAGAAAATTTTATCTCTCCTTATCATATGGCACCTACAGTGCTTAAGGAGTTGAAAAAACAACTCAAAGATCTTTTAGACAAAGGTTTCATAAGGCCCAGTTTTTCTTCTTGGGGAGCGCCTATTTTATTTGTTCGAAAGAAAGATGGTTCATTGTGTCTGTGCATTGACTATCATCATCTTAATAAAGTCACAGTAAAAAAAAAGTATCCCCTTTCGAGAATTGATGACCTGTTTGATCAGTTGCAAGGTGTAAGTTATTTCTCTAAGATAGACCTTAGATCCAGCAATCACCAGCTTAAAGTGAGGGAATGTGATATCCCTAAGACAGCTCTGAACCCACTATGGTCACTTTGAGTTTCTAGTCATGTCTTTTGGGCTAACCAATGCCCCAATAACCTTTATAAACCTCATGAATCTAGTGTTCAAGAAATATCTTAATATGATTGCCATTGTTTTCATAGATGACATCCTTGAGTACTACCGTACTGAGAACAACCATGCATATTACCTTAGAATTGTCTTGAAAACTCTTAGAGATCACCAGTTTTTTGCCAAAATCATTAAGTGTAAATTATGGCTAAGATCAGTAGCCTTTCTAGGTCATATCATTTCAGCCAAAGGCTTTAGAGTTGATCCCCAAAAGACAGAAGCTGTACAAAATTGGCCTAAACCTATTTCCTCATCTGGCATTAGAAGTTTCTTGGGTTTAGCTGGCTACTACCACCGTTTTATTAAAGATTTATCTTCTATTTCATCTCCCACGACCTGGTTGCCCTAAACGAAAGTTAAATTCCAGTGGTCAGGTTGATGACTCAACTTACTTCAGCCCTTGTATTGACTTTACCAGATGGTACAAATAATTTTGTGGTATATTATTATTTCTCTAGAGTTGGTTTGGGTTATGTGCTGATGCAAAGACGTAAGGTTATAGCCTATTCCTCTAGATAGTTGAAGCTGCATAAAAAGAACTATCCAACCCATGATCTTGAATTAGTTGTTGTGGTCTTGACTTTGAAAATCTGGAGACACTATCTTTGTTTTGAAAATGTGGAGACACTATCTTTATGGTGTCTATGTTGATGTTTTTACTGATCATAAGAGCGCGCAGCATATGTTTACTTAGAAGGAGTTGAAATCTAGACAGAGGAGGTGGTTAGAGTTGTTAAAAGACTATGATATGAGTGTGTTATGCCACTTGGGCAAGGCCAATATAGTGGCAGAAGCCCTTAGAAGGTTGTCTATGGGTAGTGTTGCTTATGTTGAGGAAGGTAAGAAAGAGTTAGCTCTTGATGTGCATTGTCTGGCTAGATTGGGTGTTATATTGCTTAATTCAGCTGAGGGAAGTACTTTCGTACAAAGTAGTTCTGTATCCTCTTTAGTTTCAGAAGTAAAGGAGAAGTAAAACTGAGATCCTAGTTTGGTCAAACTGAAAAATGAGGGCAGGTGCTCTTGATTTCAAAGGTAGTTGGAAAGAGTATTTGCCATTGATAGAGTTTTATTATAACAATAACTACTATGCTAGCATCGAGATGGCACCATTTGAGGCTTTATATCATTGAAGATGTAGATCACCCATAGGTTGGTTTGAAGTGGGTGAAGCTGCTGTGATTGGGCCTGATACAGTGTTTGCAGTGGTAGTGACAATTAAGTTTATTAAAGAAAGGTCACAGACAGGTCAGAGTTGTCAAAAGTGATATGCCGATGTGAGGATAAGAGGTCTTGAGTTAAGGTGAGTGATTTGGTGTACTTAATGATTTCACCCATGAAAGGGGCGAAGAGGTTTGGTAAAACAGGGAAGCATAGTCCCCGTTATGATAGCCCCTATAGAATTTTGAGTCGTGTTAGGAAAGTAGCCTATGAAGTTTAATGGCCTGCAGAGTTTTCAACTTTTTATCCAATTTTTCACGTCTCCATCTTAAGAAGCATATTGGTGATTCCGTTGTATTGTATCCTTCGGATAGTGCTAATATTTAGAACAGTTTTTCATTCGATGAGATTTCTCTTGAGATCCTAGATTTTCAGATCCGTAGACTGAGGAACGAAGAGGTTCCCTTGGTCAAAGTTTTGTAGCGAAACAAGATAGTTGAGGGCACTACTTGAGAGGCAGAAGAAGATATGTGAGCCAAGTACCCGCACCTCTTTTCCACGAGTTCATATCAAGACAAAGGTATTATTCTTCCTTACTTCATCCCTTCTAAAACGAAAGTTCAGCTATATATCTATTCTTGTATGATTTCTTGCAATTTTCGAAGTATTCAAGAGTTTAGAAAGATTTTGAGATATTTAGCAAATTACTTCTGCTATGTGTACTCAATTTTTCTTGTGTTCTTGGCCTAACAAGCGACATTCGAGGATGAATGTTCACAAAGGGGAGATATTGTAATACCCCGGATTTTCTTTAAATCAAGTTTTATCTTTAAGAAGAGTAAGGGCTAACTTCCCTTGTGAGAAATATTTTAAACCGTGTAGAATTACCCTATTATCTATTTTTTTTCATGTAGAAAATTTAATTAGCTTTCCAAGGATACCAATTTCATCCAAATCTGGTATCTGGGTGAGAAGTTATGGCCATTTTACTTAGAGATATCGGAACTGTCAAGGTGCGATGGACAAGTTGACAGAACATCGAGTTTATGAAGGACCATCGCCCGAACCGTCACAACCAAGGTAGTGACTCCCTCTTCTGGCCCAAGTGCAATAACCAAGACAATGGACCATCAAGCTAGCGATGGACCGTGGCTAGGACTATTGCAACTAAGGCAATGTGGCCTTTTTCTAACCAACGTACGACGGACGGTCCGAAGGACCGTCAGACTAGCTACGAACCATCGCTTCGACCATCGCAAATCCCGTTTGATATTTTTAAGTCATTTTTAAAAGGATCTTTTAGGTCTTTTCCCTTTTAATACCCGGATATATTCAAAACGAAGCAGATAGCCTTATTATCTCCAAAAATATCTAAGAGCTAAGGTTTCTCCCTCAAGGGAAATCCAAAACCCTTCTCCATGAAATTCAACAACTCACCATAGATTCTTTAAATTGAGTTGATATTTGAGTTCTCCAAGTTTAAGGCTTCAAGAACCCTCTCTCAAAGAGTAAGAGGAAGAGATTCAAACAATCTTGTAAATCCAATTACATAATCTAAGGTATGTGGTGTTTTGAACAAGTGTAATCCTTTCACTCTTGTGCCCAAAGACTTATTTTAAACTATAAGTTTTGTGCAATTTATGAGATTTTACATGAAATTGAATTATTATTTTTCACTCATTGTTATTAGCTGTAAGCTTTTGATGTTTCCCATGAATTGAAAGAAAAATAGCATGATTTTACATGCTTTCTTAAGAAATTAAAGCTGGGTTTATACGCTATATTGTTATTCCTTGAGAAGTTACTAGTTGCAATTCTCTAGAAATTAAAGCATATGAGCACATTCAGATTTGAGACAAATTGTTGTAAATTCAAAATTTTTGTATGATTTATGAGTCTATATGATATCTAGTATGCATTTTGATGAGTCTTAACTTGAGATTTAATTATGGGTCATTAAGCCCTGCTTGAGATTTGTAATTTCATGAACTTTTGTGCTATAAGTACCTATGATTTGAGTACTTTGAGATTATTGAGAAATTTTTGACCGTAATGGTCATAGTAGCTTTGAAATCCACTTTAATATATGAGATTACAGATTTTATAGTTGGGTTCTTTATGAACCACAAGATTATTTTTAAAGGTGATTTCCATGATATGAGTGTAGCTAACTAAAGGGAGTAGTACTTAGCACCAAGTTGGGTTAGTTACTATGGTTTCATACTATAGAACTACGTGCCACCGTAGGATTGAGATTTATGGGCCTGAGGCCGAGATAAGACATCATTGAGTTGAGGTTATACTCCCTTGGAAGAGTCTGATTCCTCTCCCTAGCGTGAAGTTTCTTCCTTAGGAAGACAAGATGTTGGACTCCATGTAGATCGCATGGTTTATGTCGGTTAAGAGAACCTCCCTAAAGTATTTTCCCTTGAGATCGAATTTTTTCCATAAAACTTTTAGATAAGTGATTTTCCCTAATAGTAAGATTTTTAAAATTGTTTCTTGAAATAAAATTTTCCCAAGAAGAAAGTAGTTTTCTCTACTAGTAAGAGTTATAGAATTCCGATTTTCAAGTGTCTTAAGTTTAATAGAGTTATAAGTTCTTGAGCATTAATGAAGTTTTACTCTTCAGTTGATATTTGCATGAGTTTGAAAGTATTGTTTAAAGCTTTCTTTAGTCTTCGAGTAATGACAATAAGAGAAGAGTTAAGATTTTAAAGCTAAAGTAGAATGACTCACGAGATTTGTGTTACATGATTCATTATACCATAGAGCTGGTGAAGATTCTTAGGAAGAGAAGGATCAACCTTGCGTGTGTCCAAGAGACCAAGTGGGTAGGGTCTAAGGCTAGGGATGTGGACGGTTACAAGATGTGGTACTCTGGGAGCGACAGGCGTAGGAATGGAGTTGGCATCTTGGTAGATGAAGAGCTTAGAGGTCAGGTAGTAGAGGTGAAGAGGATCAACGATAGGTTGATGACTATTAAGTTGGTCATTCGGGGGTTTACCCTGAACGTGTGTAGTGCCTATGCGCCGCATGTGGGATCGGAGGGGGAGGAGAAGATGCGGTTCTGGGAGGCTTTGGAGGACGTGGTGAGAGGCGTGCCCAGTTCGGAGAAGATTGTTGTAGCAGGGGATTTCAACGGGCACATCGGGGCGCTACCGGGAGGCTTTGGGGATGTGCATGGTGGTTTTGGTTTTGGGGAGAGAAATGAAGAGGGGGCGACCCTATTGGAGTTTGCGAGGGCGTTTGGGCTGGTGGTGGTGAACCCGGGCTTCCCGAAGAAGGACGAGCACCTGATCACTTTTCGAAGCGCGATAGCCAGGACCCAGATTGACTTTTTGTTGCTTAGGAAAGGGGACAGGGCGTTGTGTAAAGACTGTAAAGTCATCCCGAGTGAGAATCTTTCGACCCAACATAGGCTCTTGGTTATGGATTTGGGTATAAAGAAGAATAGAAAGAGGAGGAGTAAGGAGTGTAGACCGAGAATTAAGTGGGGCGGTTTGACGCCAGTGAATGCGTGGGAGATAGGGGAGAGGTTGGCGGGAATGGGGGTGTGGGAGTGTAGGGGGATGTGGATAATATGTGGGACAGGGCGGCAACGTGCATCAGGGAGAATGCAAGGGAGGTGTTGGGTGTTTCTAGGGGCCGGGCCAGACATCATCGGGGGGATTGGTGGTGGAATGAAGAGGTGGGGAAGAAAGTGGAGTCCAAGAAAGAGGTGTATGCTAAGTTGGTGGAAAGTAAGGACGAAGAAGAGAAGCGGGTAAACAGGAAAGAGTACAAGCTAGCGAGGAAGGAGGCGAAGTCAGCGGTCACGGCAGCTAAGACGGCCGCTTTTGAGAGCTTGTATGCAGGGTTACAGGGGAAAGGAGGGGAGAAAAAGTTGTTCCGACTCGCTAAGGCTAGGGATAGGAAGGGTCGTGACCTCGATCAGGTGAGGTGCATTAAGGGGGAGGACGGTAGAGTGTTGGTGGAGGACGGCCACATAAAAAAGAGATGGCAGTCGTACTTTCATAGGCTCTTGAATGAAGAGGGGGACAAAGCTATTGTGTTAGGGGAACTGGAGCACTCAGGGGAGTGTCGGGATTTTAGCTATTGTAGACGTTTTAAGGTAGACGAGGTTAGACAGGCAGTCCGCAGGATGCGAAGGGGTAGGGCGACGGGGCCGGATGAGATACTGGTGGAGTTTTGGAAGTTCGTTGGAGAGGCTGGTGTAAGGTGGTTGACTGCATTGTTCAATGAAATTTTCAGGACGGCAAAGATGCCCGAGGCGTGGAGGTGGAGTACCATGATCCCCCTCTATAAGAATAAGGGGGACATTCAGTGTTGCAATAACTATAGGGGGATTAAGTTACTGAGTCACTCTATGAAGATCTGGGAGAGAGTGGTCGAGGTGAGGCTGAGACGGATAGTGTCTATTTCGGAAAACCAGTTCGGATTTATGCCCGGCCGCTCGACGACGGAGGCAATCTACCTGGTACGGAGGTTGGTGGAGCAGTATAGGGAGAGGAAGAAGGATCTGCACATGGTGTTCATCGACCTGGAAAAGGCGTACGACAAAGTCCCCAGGGAAGTGCTTTGGAGATGCTTGGAGGTGAGTGGAGTACCGCAGGCATATATCAGAGTAATTAAGGATATGTATGAGGGAGCGAAAACCCAGGTGAGGACGGCGGGAGGAGACTCAGAGCATTTCACTGTCCTGACAGGATTGCATCAGGGATCTACTCTTAGTCCCTTTTTGTTTGCGTTAGTAATGGATGTGTTGACGCGGCGTATCCAAGGGGAGGTGCCGTGGTGTATGCTTTTTGCAGACGATGTAGTCCTGATAGATGAGACTCGAGGGTGTGTGAATGACAAATTAGAGTTGTGGAGGCAAACTCTGGAGTCTAAAGGGTTCAGGGTGAGCAGAACCAAGACAGAGTATGTGGAATGTAAGTTTAATGACGTGAGGCGGGAGAATGAGGTAGTAGTGAGGCTAGAAGCACAGGAGGTAGGGAAGAGGGATAAGTTCAAGTATCTCGGGTCCGTGATCCAGAGTAACGGTGAGATTGACGAGGATGTCTCGCACCATATTGGGGCGGGATGGATGAAGTGGAAACTCGCATCCGGGGTGCTGTGTGATAAGAAGGTGCCGCCCAAGCTTAAAGGCAAATTCTATAGGGTGGTAGTCCGTCCGGCCTTGCTGTATGGAGCGGAGTGTTGGCCAGTTAAGAACTCGCACATCCAAAGAATGAAGGTGGCAGAAATGCGGATGTTGCGCTGGATGTGTGGACTGACCCGAGGGGATAGAGTTCGGAATGAGACTATCCGGGAGAAGGTTGGTGTGACTTCAGTGGAGTGTAAGATGCGGGAAGCACGATTGAGATGGTTCGGACACGTGAAGAGGAGGGGCATGGATGCCCCGGTCCGTAGGTGTGAGAGGCTAGCGTTGGATGGTTTTAGACGGGGTAGGGGTAGACCGAAGAAGTACTGGGGTGAGGTGATTAGGCGGGACATGGAACAGTTACAGCTCATCGAGGACATGACCCTAGATAGGAAGGTCTGGAAGATGCGAATTACGGCAGAGGATTAGGGCCAGTTCGAGTCGCTAGGGTAGGGAATTAATTGGTGGGGGTGTATTCCTGTTATGATTCTGTATTCAATGTTCCGTGTTCCGTGTTCCATGTTTATTATGAATATGTGTGCTTTCCTCTGCTTTATATTCCTGCATTCCTGCTTTACTCTGTTTTATATTCCTTATGGGTGCCGTATCTATGTTATGTCATCTGCTTCTGTGCGGTACTATGTGTTTGTGTGATATCTCGTGACTTGAGCCGGGGGTCTTTCGAAAACAGCCTTTCTACTTCATCAGAGGTAGAGGTATGGACTGCGTACATCTTACCCCCCCCCAGACCCCACTAAGTGGGAATACACTGGGTTTGTTGTTGTTGTTGTTGTTGATTCATTATACATGATTTATGAGCTTTACATTTCAGACTTATTCAAGCTATGTGAGTCATTCCTAATTGCATGCATGATTTTATTAAAGAGTATGGATAATGTTTTCTATAAATGCATACACGTCCCATATACTCAGTATATTTGCAAGTGTTGATCCCCATATACGTTTATGCGCTACATTTTCTACTAATGTAGGTTCAGATTCTCAGTCCCTGCCTCGTCAGTGATTTTTGAGTACCTTTGTGTACATCTCTACAGTGGTGAGTCCTCATGGTTCGAGGACCTATTTTCAAAGATTTCAGAGTTTTAGTAGATATATTATTTATTTCAGTTTAGTTTGAGTTAGTTGGGGACCTGTCCCAATTGCTCTCTTGTTCATGGAGTAGTAGAGGCTTTGTCAGACTAGTTATCGGATTATTAGTATGATGAGATTTCCAGTTTTGTGGTCATTTTGACCGGGTATTTTCTTCGTATTTTCTCTAATTTGATATGAAAGTACCAGTGTTTTGTTTATTTCATCTCGAATTGAGTTATTATATGTACTAATAAGATCAATGGGTTAGATTGAGGCTATTTGTATCCCTAAGCATCGTGTGATGTACCGAGAGGTGATTTCGGGTCGTTACAAAAACTGTCGAATTAAATTGTACTATATCCTCAAGTTGAAGCAACGAAGTCAGAAATCAATATCATTTCCACACAAAACTTTAAGTGTCACACAAAGAACCCTTTGATCACTATTGAGATTGTCAAATCCTCAAGCTCAAACCTTGAAGGAAACCATGTATCATCACAAAACTCTATTTATTGAAGTCGTATACGCTAAAAATCACCAAATTCATATTCAAACAATCATAATAATCCATATACTTCATGACATCCATGGTGTGTGAATAAACTCAAAGTCTTCAATGATCTAGGAGAACAAAAATCCCCATTTGATTACACACATGTAAGAAACTTATTATGTTAGAAAAATCAACCCATCGAAAAACTGTAATTCAAAACTTCTGATTTATAAGTTCCTTATCTCTTCTTTTACTCATTCTCCATTTTGTATTTTTTGCCATACGAACCCTATAATAATATTGTATACAATAGATCAAAATGTTGAGTAAAATACTTTATTAAGTAATTAATTTCTAAACTGATAAATGCTATAAATTAAGTGTCTTTCCATTAACAAATCCTTCAAATCAAAAGCTAGCATACATATAAGTTGGATTCCCTCAAGTCTATCTAAGGGAGTTTTCAACACCATAAGTCTTTCTATGTAAGCAAAGCTAATCACTAGGTAAATAATAAATTTCTATGCATGAACACCTGAAAATCTTTCCTTGTTCATCTAAAATACTTTATTTGTAGTCCTTCCAACTCTAACACACCATGTATTAATTCCATTACGTAATCACTTTGTAAAAATTTATAAGTACAACTAGTCATCTTAAAAAGTCGATCTAATTTCCATAGTGCTAACTCAAGCCACATATGTACTGATGAGATCTTGGAAAAATATACTAACTTATGAACACCTACAACTGCTAACATTCGCAGATAATAGTACACAAGTCTCCTAGTTGTATGCTCTTGTATTTACTACTTTCCCATAACATAACCATCAAAATGAACATACCCATCTCACACTAAAATTCATAATATCTTAGAAAAAGAATCAAATCTAACAAAGCAGTATACTCAAAATGAGTCACAACACTGTATCAACTCGCTCGATCTACCCTTAAAAAATAGTCTATTGGGAAGCAATATGAAAAACTGTAACAAAAGACTCATGAATTAGATAAAGTCCTAGTAAGAATAAATAAGATATAGGGGAATCAAGAACCTTACTCAAATGCTTAAAAATAGCATAAACGTCTACTAAAATTATACGTATGACTATTAAACTATAAGCTCCTACCTCAAGTACACCTTGAGGGACATGTTGCTAAGACATGTCATCACCTCGAGCAAATGAGGGAAATAATTCCTATTCTTCTTTAGACTACAATATATGCTGCAACCTGAAATAGTAGAAATCCGTTGAATTGAATCTTAAAAACCTAAATGGCTACCCCAGCCTAACTATCTTTTAGAATAATCAAGGGATGTTTAGCCTTTACCATACATGTTGCTGCTACCTTCAAGTCTATGAGACCTCTTATTTTTACGCCTCTCATGTGTCAATACAGTATTTTCTAGAACCTCTCGAGCAAATTAATTTAATGAGAGGGAAGGTGAACCATTTGGTTTACTCTTAATAAAATCCTCCTGAACTGCCTAGCTTGTCCAAATAACTGAAAAACAATAAAGTCTACTCCATTAAAGTCTACTATGACTAACTGTGAAACCTCTCAAGCCAACCATTCAATAATGCATATACGTCAACTAAAGAATCTCAACTAAATTGACAAGGATCTATCCTTATGAACTCTACAAACCAACTCTATCCCTTTCTCAACATAAAAGGTAAGGTCACTGGATTCGAACCTATCTCTAACAATATCTCACCAACTCTTGGAGAGTTTGTATTATCCAAATGTGTGTCTGGAGTCTAAAATAACAAAGTATCTTGACAATAGAAAGTAAGAGAAATCTTTTTGAGGAAACCCAATACGCATACCAAATAATCATCAATCATAAGAATAGATATAATATCAGTTGATGTCTACATCAAGCTTATTTCCCCTAGCTCAATAAACCCATCATCATGAGCAACTCAACATTTAGGAGGTAATCCCAACCTAACCTCTAGCTGGTTTGGACGTTTCAATCAGACCTCTTCTTAACCTCTGTCCTTGTTGAATACTAATGGTACGGGCTTTGAGTTTTTAACTTAAGCAGAATATGTTATCACCTGTTGTGCAAGAGTGAATACGAGGCCTTTGAGTTACATAATGCTAGGAATATATGACATAGAATGATGGAATAGATTTCGCCTAAAAATATTTGGCCTTTCAAATATAGATAACATGCATATCTAAACTTATTCAAAATATTCTATTATACTCGACTAATACATAATGAGCCTAATAAACCTGAAAATCTGATACCAACTTCTCAATACAAAAAATTTAGTCCAAGATGACATCTATCACACCCTCTACTACATGTAAGACTAACTTATCCAAAATCTAATAATAAAAGCAAATCAAAAGAAGAATAAAAAGACTGTCAATAACATTAAATGATATAGAAGAAAACATAATCTAAATAAAACATTTGAGGTTTAGTTGTCCCTAGTTCAAGCCTTTAGTACTGAATATAATCAAATAATCTAAAGTATCTTAAATACGGATTACATATAAGATAAGATGAAAAAGAGATCATTTAGTTTCTACCTTAATCTCAAAAATGCCAACAGTTGGATAACAACACAATCTACATTTTACTGCTCAGATCAATGTTTGCACAGGGTATAAAAAGTAAGGAAAAAGCAAGGTGATTATAAAACATGTGTATTTACCAAGCATCATCAATAATTGACCCTAATATAAAGTGATGTTAAGACTACTATACCAACAATCCAATTTACCCAAAAGTTGGCCTACACTCAAAAAATTGTTATCCTATCCTAGCAAATAGTATGTTATCAAAATAATACAGTAAATGCATTAATGTAGGTATTTGTAGATTCAAGATCAATGATGATAAAGATAGGTCACATAAAAATGTAATAATACAAAACTATATATAATATCAACTCACCATCTCAAACTTACAATTTCGGCTAAGGTATCGGAAATATCCCACAAACAAAAGATGTGATACAACAATCTCAAGGGATCAAGACATAATAATAACCCACTTCTCACAATATTTCAATCACAAAAATCACCCAAATGAATGGACAAAGCAATGTAAAATAGTAATATATGATGCAAAATACATGATCTCATAAACTAAATTCAATTACGATAATACAATACAAAAGGAAATACCTAGATACAATATAAAATATACAAATAAATACCATGGAATTCAAGTGAATCAGTGGAATGGAGTGATGATGATGTAAGCCATTGCATGGAACCTATCATATGGCACCTCATATACACCTTTAAAGCTTAAGACTATAGTTCATGACCGATGGAGTATGCATAACCCATATACCACATACACTTTTTAAATAAAAAATCTTTTAAGACATGACACCATAGAGGTGCCAATACACTAACAAAATCTCATATTTTAATCCACCTTGCTGGAACATTCCTCGATCAAGAGTTTTGTAAAGTATTTAATTTCCTTCAAAATTAGTGTTTCTCAGTTATAACAATTGCATAAATATGAACGAATGAAATGAGGATGCATGCTCATAACCAAATCAATAACATGCAATGAATAAACTTAAGAATGGTATAAAAGATCTCAAAATCTCTTCAAATCCAATAAATCTTGATATAAGCCATAAAATAACACTATTTGTAATGAAGAGTCATGTAAGATATCAATAATATCAATTCAAGCCCTCTCTTGGGAGTCATACAACACCTACAAACTATTAGGATATGTTTTTAACTATTTGTCACATATGTATAGGCCCTAATGAAATCATTTCTAAGAATAGATTGGTTTTTTCATCCAATCTCCATATTATGGAGAGAACTTTCAATATGAATCATGGTTATAGTAAATATTTAGCACAAAGTTGAGTTGAGAGCATTTTGTATTGCTTGAATTTTAAAATACAATCTTACTTGGGTCAACTTCTAAAGATCAGTATTGCAATAATATGATGAATTACATGGACCAAAAACCACAAGATTACAATTCTTAGAGTCTTTTTTCGAATGCCATCAACCGTTTGATAATCCAATTCTAGAGGTACAATTGTGGGCTTTTTAAAAAGTTACATCTATAGTTGCAAAATCAGTAGCCCTACAAGATATCTCCGTGCAACAAATTTAGGCTCCATAGTATGAACTATGCAATTGAGTTAAGCTCCATACTCGTGCCACCGAGGGCCTCCCAACCATCTCAACTTCATTTTGTATCTATATTATATTGGGTAAATAGGTAGTTTCACCTCCAAACAGTCCTATAACTAATTATAAACCTATTTGCCTTAATAATTTAACATTTAAATACCATTCATTCTTTTGTCAACTCTTGAGAAACTCCAGATAAAAGGTTTTCTTCCCAAAACTCAAATTCCAAGGCTCTCAATCAAGATTCCGCTTAAAGAATTCATCAAGTTTAGGTATATAAAATTTTAACATGGTTTTCATTTCACCTTTTGATTTAAATTAATTTAGTTGTAATTAATTATCTATGATATGATAAACTAGGGTTTATACCTAATTATCATGATTTCCCACCCATATTATTTTCCCTGATATTATGACTATTATCCATGGTCTATACTAATGTATTTTATGATTTCTAGCATGTCTCACTAATTTGACCTATAAATCCATGTCTTACAAGAAATTGTATAATTTGAATTTAAATTATATGATTTAGCATGCAATTTATTATTTAGTATATATTCACATGATTTGATACAAATTACTTTATTTATATGTTCCAATATTTAGCATGAATCACATGATTTTGACATGATTTGGTCTTATTGTCTCTGTTTTAGAAAGAATATGAAAATATTTTTGATGATTCATGAAAATTGTAAAAGAATCTTGACTAGTTTTCAATATGTTAGGACTACATACAATTGTTAAATTTAAAATTAATTTCATGCTTAGTTTCATGATGAGTTATATAAAGCATAAGTGATGAGTGGAAAATTTACCACTCATTGATACCCAAATTCTTCAACACTACTATGATAAAATTAAGTAAATGAGGCTAATTTTCCATTGGATTGCATTAATTTAAAGTTTTTGTGATCTTAAAGGTCCTTTAATAAAAATGAGTTGAAATCAAGCTGAAAAGTAAAGAAAAATATATAAAAAGGAGCAAGAATTATTTATTAGGTAGATCAGGAAACCTCAGTTACCATGATCACAGTTTGAGAATTGCAATCACGATCAATCAGCCAGGGTCACCAATGGAAATCACGATTAGAAGCCACGTGATCACAAAAGCAAAATTTCTATGATATAGCATAATCGCGATGAAGCCGAAAATTATCTAGGGGCAGTTTCCTAATTACATAAAGTTGATCCTAAATCTCTAATTGCTAAAACAGTTTCATAAGTATGAATCATCCATCTTCATCCTATCTTTCATCTTCACACTTTTATCCTATCTTTTTGGAGATTAGAGCTAAAATTCATACTAATCTTGAGCTAAGAAGACATTAAGGTAACTCCTTTGTGAAGAATTGGAAAATTCTATTAAATATTTAATAAAATTTAATGTGTGGTTTGACATTCTCTTTATCTTTCATGAATCAAATTGATGGAGATTTTTGTTTATTTTTTCTTACTATCTTAATGAGAATCTAGTTCTTCCTCTTGAGGTTATTTTTTAATAGTGTGTGACTAATGTATTGGTGTTGTTTATTTATCCTCCCAATTAGTTATTTTTTGGGGGTTTTATTACCCTTAATGTTTGAATTAGAAATTATGCGTAAAAAGCCCATTGTTTTAAGATCCCATACCATCCTTGAAAGAGGGTTGTTGGGTGAGTGATATTTGCGAACAATAACGTAGGTTAACTTGTAGGATAACATAATCTTTGGAATAAGGGTGGTGTTTGAGTTAACTCATTTGACAGTACAACCTTTGAAATAAGTGTATTAATTGTGGTATTGTATTAGTTATTTGGTCATATTTATGAGGTGTTTGAAAGAACCTAGGAATGAAATTTAGTATTTTATTGAAAGATTGATACTAATACTTCTAAATCTAACCTACCCATGAGGATAGCAAAATTTTGATAAATCCTGAAATACTCATGCATGAGTTCACACCTAAAATCCATTCCTAATAGATTATACTCCAATTATTCTTAGCCTCGAGTTAGTCTTCTAAAAGTCCTAGAATTATTATACTTTTAGAACATTCAACACCCAAAGAATTATTTCTATCCTATATTTGAATTTAGCAAGTAAATTTTATTTTGAACTTACTTTAACACCATTGATATTGTTTCTCATTGATTAGACCCTGTTTCAAATTTGGGTAATTGCATTTACAATGATTGCCTTTAACTTAATTTGATGTGTAAGTTGAGCGTTATGAAATATAGCATCATTGCCAGGAATCGAACCCGAGTGGAAAATTTACCACTATTGATACCTAAATTCTTGCACACTACTATGATCAAATTGCGCAAATAAGTCTAAATTTTTCATTGGAATCCATTAATTTCTAGTTTTTATGATCTTTCGGGTCCTTTAATAAAAATAAGTTAAAAGGAAAGGAGAATGGAAAAAAAGAAGCAAGAGTTGGAGATTCGGAAGATCAAGTAACCTTAGTTTCCATGATCACAACATGAGAATCACAATCGCGGTCAATCAAATAGGGTCACCAATGGCAATCATAATCGCAGAAGCACAATCGTGATCCATATAGTGCGATTGTGATAGAGTAAAAACTGGTCCAAGGGTTGTTTAATAAATTCACAAAGTTGATCCCAAATCTCAAAAAGATAAAATCTTATTTCACAATAGGCTATGATCCATTTTGATGCTAACTTTCCTCTTCACACTTTTATCTTATCTTTTGGGAGTTTGAAAAAAAATTGTACTATTTCATAGCTAAACAGTCATTAGAGTAACTCCTAAGTAAAGAATTAAAAAATTCCATTGAATATTGATTTAAATTTAAAGTATGGTTTGACATTCTTTTTATCTTTGATGAATCAATTTGGTAGAGATTTTTGTATATTCTTGCATACTGTGTTTATGAGTAGCTAGTTCTTCCTTTTGGGGTTATGTTTTAATAGTGTGTGTTTAGTGTATAGGTGTTGTTGATTTATCCTCCAAGTTAGTTAATTGTTATGGGTTTTGCTTAAACTTAATCTTTAAATTAAAAATTATGGGTTAAAACCGCAATTGCTTAGGATCCCATACCATCCTTAAAAGAGTGGTATTGGGTGAGTTGTATTTGCAAACAACAACTTGGGTTAACTTACGGGATAACATCCTCTTAGAAATAAGGTTGTTGTTTTTGCTAACTCATTTGATAGTACCATCTTAGAAATAAGGGCATTTATTAAAGTATTGGATTTGTTGTGTGGCCACATTTGTAGGTGTTCGAAATAACCCACGAATGAAATTTAGTATTTTATTGAAAGAATGACACTAATACGTGTAAATTTAGCCTAACCACAGCTTTATATAAATTAGGATAAATTCTCAAATACCCATACATGAGTTCAGACATAGAGTGGCACAACCCCAAGTTTCATTCCTAATTGATTATACTCTAATTATTCTTAGCCTCGATTTAAGTATTCTCAAAGTCCTAGAATTATTATACCTTAAAAAAATCTCAAAACCCCAAAAATGTTTGTATCCCATATTTGAATTTATAAAGTAACTTTTATTTCAAACTTACTCGATCAGCATTCAGATTGTTCCTTATAGATTCGACCCCAGCTCAATGTTGGGTAATTATATTTACAATGATATCTTGCACATAATTTGACGTTTAAATTGAGTGTTATTCACTATTCCCGACATTTACAACATGTCATTTAATTTGGGGTCTTTGTACTATAGCTTTGATATATTATACAACATCAGCTTTAATTGTATGAAACACTTCTAATTGATTCAGCCTTCTATTATAAAATTTCTTTAGCTCATGATTTATGTGTTAATGTTTTACATAATATATTCACTAAATGGTTTCACCCTTAAATTTCAAATATAGCTTTCCGTAATTTTGCATATCGCATCCAAATACAAATTTAAAGCATGTTTTAAGTAGTGTTCATGATTATTGCATATTTCACGTACTCAATAAATTCAAAGTACTGATCACACAGCTCTTATACCTATATTTTTTTATGTAATTTAGATTCAAGTTCATACTATTGGGATCATAGTTAGATAGTTCACAACTTCCTATCAACAGGTGATGAGTTCTCCTTAATCAAGAAATTAAGTCAGTTTGATTTATTTTTATTGATTCAGGATAGATGGAGGTTATGTATTGGAAACTTATAATTAGAATTAGTAGACGTTTCATAGATGATTAGATTTATTGTATTTAGTTACTAGTGTTTTAGGATTTAGTTGAAGTTAAATTTTTAGCAATGATGTATTGAATCAGTTTATTTTATGATTAATCTTTTTGTTAGTAAATTTAGCTCTTATATATACTTATGCTAAGTTGTTCATCCCCTATACCACTACTATGGGTAATCTTTTTATCACTTGTAATTCTCAACATCATGTTATATCCAAGTTATACTCTTTGGTTGTGAAAAACATGGTATCAAATCATAGAGTTTTGTGTCCTAGGGTGTCTATGAAGTTGTGTCTAGTTAAGTCTAGTAGAATGATATGGTGATGTATGTAATTTTCTTCGAGAGACTATAAGACATTTAGGAAATGTTTACCTTCTTTTGTATTCCTGATCATGACATAGAGCTATTCTATATCAAATAAGTGGTAATCTGTGCATTGGTCTATTGTTGCTAACTGTGCCTCATTTTTAGGTTAACAGATATTGTCATGCTTTAATCTTTACCATAAAGTTTCCTTAGATAGAGTTTATAGATAGTTTTGAGACTGCACAATGGCTTGAGAGAAGTGCTTCTATGATTAGTGATTCAAAATACTTCACTCTATTCTATGTAAATCTTGGGTTTTGAGTAAATTTATGATACATTCTTAGACCCCTATTCAAATCTGATGGCTAGATGATCCTAGTATTAGAGATATTAGTATAGAAGTGTTCATTTATAGAGTGGTTTGAAGATTAATAGGTTTATACTTTATCATATGCATGAATTGGTGTATAATGTAATATGTAGTGGGAAGGAAGATTATTAAGTCTATGAAAGCAGAATATGTAATTAGGCTGAAGTGAGATATGATGTTTGATTTAAGTTTATTATGCCTTGTTATGAATGAATTTTTGTGGACTAATGTTTCTTGGATCCCTATGAGTGCTTAAAGGTTTCTATAGTGTATGAGAAGTTAAGTGGTTTCCGTAATCAATATTACACTCTATATTTGAATTATGGTTATTAAATAAGATAAAGATAAGGACTCTGTGGGGATGATATGCTAGTTTTTTGGACTAAATATAATATGTTACCTAACATATGCATGAATATAAGTTTATTATGGTACTAGAGATTATGGTAGTGTATGTTTAAGTTTTATCTTATCACTATATAGAGTAGTTAATTATGGTGTAGTATATTAGAAGGTATCCCCAAAATAGGTTTTGTATTATCTGATCCAATAAGGTAGATTAATTTAGAGTTTATTTAGAATATCATTAGATTTAGAATGTTGGCTATTGATCTAAGGAGGAGAGTATAGAGGGTAGAACTAGTTATGTTTGGGATTCAAGTAGTAAGATTAATGAGTTCTATTTCAGAGTTTAGGGAATGGATGGACCTATTGCCATCTTAAAAACTTCAATGTGCTCCTGTCATTATGACACTATACTCGTGTCTTATATACTAGCACCATGGTCATACTTCTTACTCATGAACTGTATGCAAATTTATGCATATTCTTAGATTCTATCACTCCTATCTTGAGATGTATAATCAATAAATTTATGATTCCTAGACTAATGCCATACAACGCCATACAACTTATGCCTCATGAACTTATAATTTCTCAGTATGTTTAGATCCATAAACTTATGATATACCCTTAATGACTAGTGAAATTACATTATGTTATGTATGTCCTCAGGTTGGATATCTCTAAGAAATTTGTGCCTATGATACTCTGTTCCTCAGACCTAAGTTAAGTCCTAAAGTTATATATAGTGTTCTTTTTTGTCTCTAGGTCTTTGTGTTCTATCCCTTTAATGAACCTTCTTTTATTAATGTAACGACCCAAAATCGCTTCCCGGGACGTCACACAGTGCTTAAGGCTACGAGTAGCCCCAAGATAACCCTTAGAGCCGATTTCTACAAATAACACTCAATTTAAGATAAGGATAGACTCAAACACTCGCATAGTCGTCTCACATGAAAGGAAATATGGAAAAAAGGTACTCGGTCCAATGACCACAATGTAGAGAAATCTGAACAAAACCACAATACTGAACCCTCGACGCATCACAAGTCTGATACTAGTCTGACAAACCTTTACAAATCAAAATCTAGAGAGCCATTGGGACAGGTCCCCAACTGACTTGAAATGAACTGAAGATAAAACATAGTCTCTCAAGTATAGTAAATATCTGAAGATCGGCCCTCGAACCATGAGGACTCACTACTATCGAAAATGTTGGCAAGGTACTCAGAGAATCACGGGCGAGGCTGAGACTTAGCACCTAAACCTACATTATAACACAATGTAGCACATAGACATATATGTGAATTGGTACTTGGAATGTACTAAGTATGTGGGGGTGAATGCACATGTATAAAATAGTATCGATTTTCTTCAATCAAATAATGTATACAGTATGAGATGACTCACATGGATTGAACAAGTATAAAATATAAAGCTCATAAGTCATGTAGGATGGACATCAGAAATCTTCTCTTAATCTCAATGCCAATCAAGTAAGGAACTTTAAACAATAACTCCAACTCATGCATTTGTCTCATGGAGAGCAAAACCTTCTCAATGCAAAATACTTCATAACCATTTAGAACTCGCATACTTGGAAATCGGAATCATATGACTCGGAAAACATACTTGAACGTATTTCATTCACTTTAGGAAATAATCTCATTTCCAGCTTTAGGTAAAATCATGATATATCAAATGGAAAAGTATTCCAGCTTAAGGAAATAACTTATCTCAAAGCTTTATGAAAAGTACCATAACAAGGGAAGATGCTATCATTTAGGAAAATAACACTCATTAAGAAAATACCTTGGCTTGGGAACATCGTTGCATTTAAACCATTTAGGAAAGTAGACAATAGAAAAGGAAAATAAGTATTAGATCTCGAAGTTTTAAAGGGGAAGGGAGATTCTCGTAACCGACATAAACCATGCGAGCTACAAGGAGTGCAACATTTTCTCCTCCTATGGAAGAGACCCCACGTTGGGAAAGAGCATCATACTTTTGCCAGGGAGTATAACCTACGTCTAGTGATCACTAAACAAACTCGGCCTTGGGCTCAATCATAATCATCAAAAACTCAGCCTCAGGGCCAACCTACGGTGGCATGTAGTTTTTGGGTAAGAAACCGTAGTAACTTACCCGTTCGGCGCTAAATACTACTCCCTTTAGAATATCTGCGCTCATCTCATAAAAATCCACTTTTAGAATAATCTCATGGTTGACCACGAACCCAATAATCAAATCTATAATCTCACATGATGAAGTGGATTTCAAAGTTTTCAGACAAATAGGTCAATTAATTTCTCAATCATCTCAAAATACTCAAAACATGGGTGTTTATAGCACAAGAGTTCATAATTTCACACGTCTCATATAAGGCTTACTAACCCATGGTTCAATCTCAAGTTAAAGCTTATCAAAAGCATAATATATAAAGAATATAGATTCATAAATCATGTAGAAATATGGAAATTTCAGCAATATATCTTAAAATCCCAATTTAGTCATACGCTTCACCACCTCAAACATTGCAAATATTAGCTTATCAAGGAGCAGAATCATGGAGTTTATACCCAGCTGTAAACATTCAAGAAAACATATAGAAATCATGCCATTTAACTCTCAATTTATCAAAAATATCAAGGTAATGCATTCAATAATAAAGGGTGAAAAACCCCAATTCAATTTCATGTAAAACCCCCATTGATTTCATCAAAATCATGATGTAAATAAGATTTTTAGGTACAAGCGTGAAAGGGTTACCCATGTATAAAACCCCACATAACTTGAATTAGAACCATTGGATGAACTGTCACTTTTGAAACTCTATTCATACTCTTTAATGAGGGTTCTTGAGGACCTTGACTTGGGAACCTTGAATCTTGGCTCAATTTAGAAAATCCATGGTGGATTATTGAGATTCTTGGAAGAGGTTTTGGATACTTAGAGTTTTGATCAGAGAAAACATGAGAAAATCCTTATAGGATACTTGTAATTGGCTTTGATTTGGTGTTTGCACGGTTTTATAGGCTTGGAAAAATTCCAAAGTGCCCTTTTTGGCTTTTGTACGAATCAGGAAAAAAAATTGAACTGACAACCCAATTTCATAGTCCACCGCAATGCGCCACTTATCGCCGTGGCTTACTGGAAAAGACAATTGGGAAATTGGGAGACCCGCGACGCAGAGACATTGTGTTGTCCCACTTGTTGGGACCTGGAAATCATCCGTGATACGCCACCATCGCAGGGTTCCACTGGAAATTGACTATTAAGAAATTGGGCTTCTCCACGACGCGCCACTATCGTGGAGTCCCACTGACAATCGACAATTTCAAAATAAACCCTCTCCGCGATGCCCTATTCACTTAAATGATGCAGTTTTACGACTTAGGCTTAAACTAGCCATAATTTCTTAACAGGGTATCGAATTTGGGCAAATCTTATATCGATGGAAAGCTTATTAGATTTTCCACTTGATTAACATGATACTTACTTAGGAAGCCGCATCTCAATCTTTTAGGGCCGGAATCATGCCTCACTCGACACACCCTAAGTCTCAAACTACAAGGGAACTTTACGGGATCTTACAATATCTCCCCCTTGGGAACATTCATCCTCAAATGTTGCGAGATAGGCTAGGAATATAGGAGAAATAGAGTACAGATAGCTGAAAAATTACTAAATGGTTCAAGATCTTTCTAAACTCATTAATTCTCTAGAAAATACAAGAACTCATACAAGGATAGCTGCATAGCTAAACTTTTGATAAGAAGAGCAGAATTAAGGAAGAATAGAACCTTCAGATTGATATGAACTCTCAAAAAAGAGGTGTGGGTATTTGGCTTGTATGTCTGCTTATGCCTCTCAAGTAGCACCCTCAACAGACTGGTTCCACTACAACACTTTGACCAAGGAAACTTCTTTGTTCCTTAGTCTACGGATTTGAAAATCTAGGATCTCCATGGGAATCTTATTAAAGGAAAGGCTATCCTGAAGATCAACACTTTTTGAAGGACCAACCACAATAGAATCACAGATATGCCTCTTAAGTATGGAGAAATGAAAGATAGGATGAACAGTGGACAACTTCGAGGGCAACTCAACCTCGTAGGCCACTTTCCCAACACAGCTCAAGAGTTGATACGGGCCAATATAAGGGGGACTAAGCTTTCCCTTCTTACCAAACCTCTTCACCCCTTTCATGGGTGAACTCTTCAAGTACACCAAATCACCCACCCGAATCTCAAGATCTTTCCTCCTTACATCTTCAATAAGCTTTTGACAACTCTGAGTGGTCTTCAACCTTTCTCTAATCAACTTAACTTTCTCCATATCTTCAAACACTGCACCAGGCCCATACGCGGCAGCTTCACCCACTTCAAACTAACTTATAGGTGATCTACACCTCCTACTATACAAAGCCTCAAATGGTTCTATCTCAATTCTAGTATGGAAACTATTGTTATAGTCAAACTTCATCAATGGCAAATGCTCATCCCAAATACCTTTGAAATCAAGAGCGCACACCCTCAACATATCCTCTAGGGTCTGAATGCTCCTCTTGGCCTGACCATCTATCTGCGGGTGAAACGCGAAACTCAAAGGAACTTGGGTGCCAAAAACCTGCTAAAATAACCTCCAAAAATGAGAAGTAAATTGAGTACCCATATCAGAAATAATTGACAAGGGTACTCAGTATAGTCTGACCGACTCTCGAATATACAATCTAGCATAATCCTCAGCTGTGTAATATGTGTGCATTGACAAGAAATGTGTAGACTTAGGCAACCTATCCTCAACAACCCAAATGGAATCATGATGACGGCGCGAAAGAGGTAACCCTGTGACGAAGTCCATATTCACCATCTCCCACTTCCAAGTTGGTATACTAAACTCTTGCATCACACCACCCGATCTTTGGTGCTCTACCATAACCTGTTGACAAGTTGCACACTTTGCTACAAACTCGGCTATGTCCTTCTTCATACCGTTCCATCAATAGATTTCTTGCAAGTCCTGGTACCTCTTAGTAGTGTCAGGATGAATAGAATAACGCGCGCTATGCGCTTCACCCATAATTCTCTTATGCAAGTTATCAACACCTGGGACACATAACCTACCATACAATCTCAACACACTATCTCTCCCATGGGAGAAAACCTCTACCTTTCGGTCCTTAACTGACTCCTTCAATTTGACCAAACTAGGGTCCCTACTTTGCTTCTCCTTCACTTCAGAAACTAAAGAGGCTTCGAAACTACTCTACACCAACGCATTCCCTTTTACAGAATAAATTAATCTAACACCTAACCTTGCCAGACAATGCATATCATGAGCCAAATCTCTCTTATCTTCCTCAATATGTACAATGCTACCTATGGACAATCTGCTAAGGGCATCCGCCACTACATTGGCCTTGCTCGGGTGATACAACACACTTATATCATAATTTTTCAATAACTCTAACCACCTCCTCTACCTAAGATTCAACTCCTTCTAGTTAAACACATACTGCAAGATCTTATGATTGGTAAACACATCAACATGGACACCATAAAGATAGTGTCTCCATAATTTTTATAGCTAAGACCACAGCAGCTAACTCAAGATCATGGGTCGGGTAGTTCCTTTTATACGGCTTCAACTGTCTAGAGGAATAGGCTATAACCTTACCTCTTTGCATCAACACACAACCCAAACCAACTCTAGAGGTATCACAATACACCAAAAAACCATCACTACTATCAAGCAAAGTTAACGTACGGGCTTAAGTTAGTCGAGTCTTCAACTCTTGAAAATACTCCTCACAGGAATGAACCATTAGAATTTAACCTTATTTGGGTCAACTGGGTCATAGGAGATGAAATAGAAAAGAAATCCTTAACAAAATGATAGTAATAGCTCGCTAAACCTAAGAAAATTATAATGCCATATGGAGAGATAGTTATAGGCCAATTTCTAATAGCTTCTATGTTTTGGGGATCACTTCTAATACCTTCGACTGAAACAACATAACCTAGAAAGGCTACAAACCTTAGCCAAAATTCATACTTGCTGAATTTGGCAAATAACTGGTAATATCTAAGAGTTGCAAGACAATTCTAAGATAAGTTACATGGTCATTCTCATCATGGGAGTACACGAGGATGTCATCTATGAAGACAACGAAAAATGTATCAAGGTATTGCTTGAACACTCAATTCATGAGGTCCATAAAGGCTGTTGTGGCATTGGTTAGCCCAAGACACATGACTCGAAACTCAAAATGACCATAACGGGTCTGAAAGGCTGCCTTTAAAATATCACATTCCCTCACCTTAAGATGATAATAGCCGGATCTAAGGTTTATCTTAGAGAAATAACTTGGACCTTGCAACTGATCAAATAGGTCATCAATTCTCGGAAGAGGATCTTTATTTTTGACTATGACCTTATTGAGTTGATGGTAGTCAATGTACATACGCAAAGATCCATTTTATTCTGCAATAACAAAATGGCTGCACCCAAGGAGAAATATTGGACCTAATGAAACCTTTATCTAAGAGATCTTTTAGTTGCTCCTTCAACTCCTTAAGCTCTACAGGTGCCATGCTATATAGTAAAATAGAAATAGTCCAAGTGTAAGGAAGAAGGTAAAGTCCAAAATTTATCTCTCTATCAGGAGGTACCCTGGGAGATCTTTCAAAAAGAGATTGGGGAACTCATTAACAATATCTACTGACTGGATGGTTGGAGTTTTGAACTTAGTGTCCTTGACACTAACTAGGTGATAGATGGAACCTTTGGATATAAGCTTTCCGGCTTTGATATAGGATATAAAATGACTCTTGGGAGGTACCGAACTCCCGGACCACTCAAACACTGGCTCACCAAGGAACTAAAACTTAACCACACGGGGTACGACAATCTATAGATGCATAATAAGAATGAAGCCAATTCATACCCAGAATAAGGTCAAAATCCACTATCTAACTCAAACAAATTTGCAAGTATGACTCTATAAAGCACAGTAATAGGGAAATTTGTATACACTTGTTTAGCTACAACAGACTCCCCTACTGGTCTAGAAACTAGGAAAGGCTCAGAAATATTTTGAGGACTCATTTTGATATTCACAGCAACAAGTGGGATCACATAACTAGGGTTTGACCCAGGTCCCAACAACATATAACCATTGAGACAAAAGACACGGAGAATACTAGTAACAACATTAGGGGAATTTTCCTGCTCCCGATGAGATGGTAAGACATAGAATCTATTCTGGAACTGACTGCCAATAGTGCTAGAAGAAGCGCCTAGAGCAATGGAAGGACAAAGTGCCAGAGATGGTGCACTAGTAGCCTGTGCCTGAGGTCTAGCATCTTTGTTCCTCTGTTTAGCATTGGGGCCATCACCAAGTCTGTGGCCCTGCTTTCCACAACCAAAGCAACCCGTCAAATCTCCAAAACACTCCCCAAGGTGATTCCTACCATATTTAGCACAAGAAGGATAATGAGGCCTACTGCCAACTCTGTTCTGTGACCCAGACATGAAAGGCCTACTCCCTTGCTCCTTCCTGCCTCTAGATGCATGAGCACTAGATGATGAAGAAACTGGAACTGATGGACGTCTATGAAACTGAGGATGGTTCCCTCCATTGAACCTAGGCCGACTATACTGATGCTTCTAAGTTCTAGGCCTTTCATAACCCCTCATTCTTTATCTCTCTCTAAGCTTATCTTCCTCTATCTGATGGGCATATATCATTAACCTAGGCAGATCCATATCCTTATGCAATATCACAGCCCTACACTCCTTCAGTACTAATCCCAGAAACACCGATCACAAACTTACTCATACTAGCCTGGGTGTCAGAAATCAAATTAGGAGCGTACTTAGCCAACTGATTGAACTTCAAGCAGTATTCCTTAACAGTCATGGAGCCCTACCTCTAGTTCATGAACTTCACAATCATTTCCTCCCTCATATCAAGTAGAAAGAACTAGTCCAAGAAGGAACTTGGAACACTTGCTAAGTCATTGGTGCAGCATTCTCACCTTTACCCATCTTCCATTATACAACCCTATCATAAGAAATATCCATCAAGCTATAGGATGACAACACAATACTTTCTTCTTCTGAAAACTTATTACATTAATGATCTTTCTCACCTCCTCTAAGTATAACTAGAGTTCCTCATCTACCTTAGACCCATAAAACTAGGTGGATTCATCCATATAAAGTCATGAATCCTAGCCACGGCTACATCCACCCTAATGATTAGTATCTCAGGCTTGGTTATTGGCCCGAACATTTATGGTGACCGCTTGGGCTAATGCCTGAAAGGCCCACCTAAAATCAGCATGGGACACTGCTTTATTCAAATAATCATTAGGTAGGGGTTACTTATCATTTTTTTCATGGAAATTCATTCTTCGAAGAGGTATTTTCTGAAAATAGAAAAGAACAGATCATTAAATAAGAGGGACAAATATAGGCATGATAGAATCTAAAAGGAAAAATAAATTTTCCTAGAATTTCTCATAGCCTCTTGCTCATTAATGTGGCACTACACACCGATGATCAAGACTCTACTCAATGCGGCTTGCAAAACTCCCTAGGATACCTTGGAAACCTTATGCTCTGATAAAAAGTTTTTAACGACCCGAAATCGCCTCCCGAGATGTCACACAATGCTTAAGGCTACGAGTAGCCCCAAGCTTACCCTTAGAGCCAGTTTCTACCATTGACAATCAATTCAAGATAAAGATAGACTCAAATACTTACATAGTCATCTCACACAGAAGAAAATATGGAAAAAGGTACTTAGTCCATATGACCATAATGTAATGAAATCTTAAGAAACCCAAAATACTGAACCCTTAAACAATCACAAGTCTGATACTAGTTTGAAAATCCACTACATATCAAAATCCAAAGAGCCATTGTGATAGGTCCCCAAATGACTAAAAATGAACTAAAGATAAAACATAGTCTCTCAAGTACAGCAAATATCTGAGGATCGGCCCTTGAACCATGAGGACTCAACACTATCAAAAATGCAGGAAAGGTACTTGGAGAATCACAAAAGAGGCTGGGACTGAGCACCTTAACCTAAATTATGACACAATGTATCACATAGCCAGGGAGTATAACCTAGGTTTAGTGATCACTAAACAAATCTCAACCTCGGGCCCAAGCATAATCATCATAAACTCAGCTTCAGGCCCAACCTATGGTGGCATGTAGTTTTGGGGTAATAAACCATAGTAACTTACCTGCTCGGTGCTAAATACTACTCCCTTTTGAATATCTTCACTCATCTCATAAAATCCACTATTAGAATAATCTCATGGTTGACCACGAACCAAATAATCAAATCGATAATCTCATATGATGAAGTGGATTTCAAATCTTTCGGACCATTAGGTCAATTGATTTCTCAATCATCTCAAAATACTCAAAATATGGGTGCTTAAAACACAAGAGTTCATAATTTCACAAGTGTCAAATAGGGATTACTAACCCATAGTTCAATCTCAAGTTAAAGCTTATCAAAAGCATAATATATAAAGCATATAGATTCATAAATCATGTAGAAATTTGGAAATTTCAGCAATATATCTCAAAATCCCAATTTAGTCATATACTTCACCACCTCAAACATTGCAAATATTAGCTTATCAAGGATTAAAATCATGGGGTTTATACCCAGATGTAAACACTCAAGAAAACATGTAAAATCATGCCATTCAACTCTCAATTTATAGGAAATATCAAGGTAATGCATTGAGTAATACAAGGTGAAAACCCCCAATTTAATTTCATGTATAAATGTAACACCCCGATTTGCTAAACCAAAAAACTACACGATGCTCATGACCCCGAGGGACCACAGGCTAACCCATGACTGATATCTGTACCTGTATACACAAATCATAATATAATAATATGGAATACATAGAACTGTACAGCCATAAGGTTCAACTGAATAAAATCATATGGGCAAAAATACCCAAAACAGCTAAATCTGAACGTAAATTTGAAAGTAAATCTGAAAGCCTCTAAACTGTCTGAATAAGAAGTTAAAGGAACATGTCTTCAACTAAATTTGTAAGACTGAACTGAAGAAATAAATAAATAAATCAAATTATATTATCCTTGAATCAATGAGGACTCACTTTGTCTCTACCACAGGAATGCTACCACTACTGCTGGGCTGGAGCTCGTGTCTCAGAACCTACGGTGTAACATGAAAAGAAAGCACCATAGAGAAAATGCGTCAGTACAACTGAAGTATTGAGTATATGAGGAAAGTAGGCTGAACATAAAGGGTTTCATGTATGAACAACACTGATTGACTAATATAAACGTGGGAGTGCAAACACACATATATAGAAACTGGGACCGTGAATACATGATACCATGACCTGTAAGCTAATACATAGTTTACTGATAATTGTCCTGACTAATACTGAAACTGATAACATGGATGACTGTATCTTATAGTCCTGTATATACTAAAATCTGAAGAATTATCTGAGTTTTTTTACTGAGACTGATACTGAAACTGTAAGAAGTAGTATTTAACCGACATGCCCCATGTATGCCGTTATGGATAAGCTAGGGTCCAATCTCTGCCCAGATAGGAGAGGTGTCAATATCGTGCCATAGGTAAGGATAGTTGTAAGTGACCCTTATCAGGCGGGTAATTAATGAGAACGGTGGGAACCCTAAACTGACGGGTTAAGCCACCTCATCAACCCTAATCTGATGAGTTAAGATATCTTAACTTACACTGGCTACGTAGTTCTAGAACACAAGGATTGCTACTAAGAATCACACCCTGAACTGGTGAGTGAGTTCCCATCCTTGGGTTAACTCGGTGCTAACCTCTACTCCCATATGGAAGGACTGGACATGAATAACTGACTGTCCATGACTTAATCTTACTGAATTCTGTTGATTGGCGGAATGTTATTGATATCTGACAACTGACTAAGATCATGAGGTTTTCCTGAGTCATATGACTGACCGAAGTCTATGGAATCATAGCTTGAGTTCAAATATCGTGAAAAATGGCATGGATCTAGGCACACATCTATAGGTTTTAGGTACAAGTACCCCCAGGACTCGATTGAAGGAAACTGAAGCACACGGCTGACTTGATCGTAAGAGTAGAGTCCATAATATATAATATCATAAGTAGGGATTTCATACTATGCATGGTTATCAACAATATATTGCATGGAAAGGATTTCATACCACATGGAAGTACTTGCACAATCTTTATATCATGTTCATTGCTTAATCATATTGGCAACACATACTAATAGCATGGAAGTTCATGTGGATTGCATGGTTATCATGCATCTTGTTCATAAGTAGGATTTACAAGTAAACATAGCACAATATCATAAGAATAGTTCATGGGTATTCCAACAACATTTACAAAGCACATTAACAGTTTAGAAGTTATTGGGACGTAAAGGCAAATCATGAATCCTTCACTGAGTCACAATTTAGCTATATTGCATGATTTCTAGTTCCTTAGGCATTTTATCAAACACCTTACAAGCACATCTTAAGCATAGGTGAATTCATCAAATTATACATCATGAACAACAAAAGTTACATGTTTCCAACTCATATGATATCATGAATTCACAAAAACATATAAAGATTCCATCTTGGGAATTACCCAATATCAACAAAATGATCATCAACACCCAACAATATACAAATCATACTTTATAATGAAAAATTGGAAAACAAACAAGCATCAACATGGGTATGATCATATCACCACAATCAACCAAGCTTTTGTATTTTAAAGATTGATTCTTCAACCCCACGGATGAAAGGAATCCGTGGATAAACACTATGCATACCTTAGAAGTAAGATTCTTAATGATTGACGGAGGAATTTACTTGAAATCGGATCTTCAAGCTTAATTATGCAAGCCTAGTTATTTTTATCCTTTAGTCCTCTCGGATGATGATCTCTGAGATGAAAATAGGGTTGCAGTATGTTTAGAAGATATATATTTTGTAGGGTTAAGTTTAGGGATGTGTAAGGAGTATTTAAAGACTTAATTACCTTTAAAAGAACTCAAGACAGAGTGTTTTTGACATGTAGAATTTACTTAGGCGGCGCCCAAGTGATCGCCTATTCTTGGGTTGGGCGGCGCTTAACAAATTGCCTATGCTTACTGTCTCTCACGAAAATGTGCATAACTTTTCGCTCGGGTATTGAATTAAGGAGAAATTGGTATCGTTCGAAAGATAATTCGATTCTATACAATTTGGTGGGTCTAAATCATATAAAATATTACATTAACATCGAGTTATACTCATTCAAAGACGACCCTTCAAAAATCGAACACTAAAACTTGGTGAATTCAAAAACTCTTAGCTTGCATTACCTTAAGTGACTCATATAAACATGCTTAATGCATTATAAGCTATCCTATCACTAGGATATTCATTGTAATTCATGTACTCAAGTATGAATTACAGGATTAGAAATATGTGGCGTATGACAATACTCCTCCTTGGAAACATTCGTCCTCGAATGAGAATTTACTGAGAAGGGATACAAGACAATAGAACCTGAACTGAACATGAAGAACTGAAACTTGATCTCATGACTGACATGATAAACACACTAAACTCGTGCATATCTGATGCACGGACAACTGATACATGAATGCATAACTGAGTATGAAATGCTTAATAGGTTCCAAGTTTATACACGAAGCATGCACATGAAACTTAGTAAGCTTAAGGAGAACTGTTACCTTGAGCTTGATCAGAATTGGTGGGAAAGAGGTGAGGATACTTGGTACGCATATCTACTTTTGCTTCCCAAGTAGCTTCCTCATGAGACTGATTTCACCGAAGAACTTTGACTAGAGAGACTTCTTTGTTCCTCAATCTACAAGTCTGATAATCTAAGATTTCAACTGGAATCACTTCATAAGAGAGGTTGTTCTGAATGTCGATGCTCTGAATAGGGACAACAACTACTGGGTCACCTATTCACTTATTTAGCAAAGATACATGGAAGACTAGATGGACCGAGGCTAGATCTAAAGGCAGTTCAAGCTCATAAGCTACCTTGCTGAAGCGACAAAGAATTCTGAAGGGACCGATATACCGGGGACTAAGTTTCCCTTTCTTGTCGAACCTCTTCACTCCCTTCATGGGAGAGATCTTGAGATAGAAATAGTCATTGACCTCAAACTCAATATCCTTTCTATGAACATCTGCATAGGACTTCCTTCGGCTCTGAGAAACTCGGAGTCTCTCTCTGATCAACTGAACTTTCTCTAAGACATCAAAACTATGTCAAGACCTATGACTGAGGCCTCATTAAATTCAACCCAACCAACTGGAGATCTGCATCTCCTACCATACAAAGCATCAAATGAAGCCATCTAAATACTAAAATGATAGCTATTGTTGTATGAAAACTCAATCAAAGGCAAGTGGTCGTCCCAACTTCCCTTGAAGTCAATTACACACGCCCTTAGCACATCTTCAAGAGTCTGAATGGTCCTTTCTACTTGACCATCTGTCTAAGGATGAAATACTGTGCTGAGATAGACTTGGGTACCGAGACCCTTTTGGAATGCTTTCCAAAAATGAGAAGTGAACTGGGTACCTCTATCTGAGATAATAGATAGTGGAACACCATGTAATCTGACTAACTCCTTGATATAGAGTTTGGCATAATACTCGGCAGAATAAGAAGTACTAATAGGAAGGAAATAAGTTGAATTGGTCATTCTATCTATAATGACCTAGACTGAATCATGCTGATGACGAGTTCTAGGCAAACCCATCACGAAGTCCATGTTAACTTCTTCCCACTCCCAAGTAGGAATGGTGAACTCTTGCATGGAACCACTAGGTTTCTGATGCTCTATCTTAACCTGCTGACATGTAGAGCACTTAGACACAAAATCTGCAATATCTCTCTTTATCCCACTCCACCAATAGATCTCCCACATGTCGTGGTACATCTTAGTGGCCCCTAGATGAATAGAGTATCACACACCATGCGCTTCTGCAAGAATTCACTACCTCAATTCATCTATACCTGGAACACATAGATGACCCTGACAACAAAGAACACCATCTCGCCCTTGGGAGAAAACCTCAACTTTCTGATTCTAAACTGACTCTTTGAGCTTGACAAGGCTAGGATCCCCGTCTTGTTTCTCTTTCACCTCGGAAACTAGAGATGACTCTAAACTAATATGAACACATATAGCACCCTCTGAAGAATCGACTTACCAAACGCTTAGTCTGGCAAGCTGATGGATCTCCTGAGCCATCTTTTTCTTACTATCCTCAACATGAGAAATACTAACCATGGGGAGTCGACTCAGAGCGTCGGCCACAACATTGGCGATGCCCGGATGATAAAGAACACTTATGTCATAATCCTTCAAGAGCTCTAACCACCTTCTCTGGCGAAGATTGAGATCTTTCTGGGAAAGATATACTGGAGGCTTTTATGCTCTTTGAAGACATCTACATGAAATCCATAGAGATAATGCCTCCAAATCTTCCTGGAAAAAACTACCGCTGCTAACTCAATATCATGAGTTGGAAAATTCTTCTCATGTGGCTTTAACTGCCTGGAGGCGTAGGCTATGACCATACTATGCTGCATGAGAAGACAAACTAAACCCACTCTGGATGCATCACAATAGACTACTAAACCATCTGAACCATCTAGAATAGCTAAAACTGGAGCAGAGGTGAGTCGAGTTTTAAACTCTTAAAAGATCTTCTCGTATGAATCTGACCACTAAAACTTAATTATCTTCCGAGTCAATATGGACATGGGAGATGCAATAGAAGAAAATCCCTCAACAAAACATCTGTAATAGCCAGCCAAACCCAAGAAACTCCTAATATCTAATGAAGATACGAGTCTGGGCCAGTTTCTTACTGCCTCAGATTTTTGAGGATCTACTCTAATACTATTATTGGAAATAATATGGCTGAGGAATGCTACTGATCTTAGCAAAAATTTGCACTTGCTGAACTTAGTGAATAATTTGTAATCCCTAAGAGTCTGAAGAACAATCCTGAGATGGTCTGTATGATCACGCTCTATGCGAGAATAGACCAAAATATAATCTATAAAGACAGTGACAAATATGTCCAAGTATTAATTGAATACACGGTTCATCAAATCCATAAAAGCTGCAGAGGCATTGGTAAGATGAAATGACATGACTAAAAATTCGAAGTGACCATACCAAGTATGGAAAGCTGTCTTCGAAATGTCACATTCTCTAACTCTGAGCTGATGATAGCCTGATCTGAGATCTATCTTGGAGAAGTAACTGGCACCTTGAAGTTGGTCGAATAGATCATTAATCCTGGGAAGTGGATATCTATTCTTGACTATGACCTTGTTGAGTTGATGATAATCAATACACATCCTCAGAGAACTGTCTTTCTTGCGCATGAATAATACTGGCATACCCCATGGGGAAATGTTGGGTTTTATAAATCCCTTATCTAAGAGATCCTTCAACTAATCTTTTAGTTCCTTGAGTTCTGCTGGTTCCATTTTGTATGGCGGAATAAAAATAGGTTGAGTATCTAGAAGAAGGTCTATGCCAAAGTCTATTTCCCTTTTGGGAGGAATGCCTGGAAGATCTTCGGGAAAGATATCTGAGTATTCATTAACAATAGGGACTATTTCGATGCTGGGAGATTCAGAACTAAAATATTTAACATGCAAAAGATGATACATACGCCCCTTACAAATCATTTTCCTTGCTCGAAGGTAGAAAAAAAGTTGAACCCTGAACGCTGAAATGCTATCCTTCCACTCTAGGATGGGTTCATTCGAGAACTGAAACTGAACTATCCTATTTCAGCAATCGACTATGGCATAACAGGAATGAAGCCAATCCATGCCAAGAATGACGTCAAAATCAGTCATCTCTAACTCCACTAAATCTGTTTATGTGGATTCCTGAGATATCATAACTGGGCAGTTCTTGTATACCTGTCGAGCTATGATGGTTTTACCCACTGGGGTAGAGATTGAGAAGGGCTCTGCTAGGACTTCGAGACTGATTCTGAAATCACCTGCTATGTATGGAGTAACAAAAGGCAAAGATACACCTAGGTCTAGCAAAGCATAAACTTGAACATGGAAAATCTATAACGTACCAGTAATGACATCAGGAGAATTTTCCTGATCTTGCCGGGACTGAAGAGCATAGAGTCTATTTGGGCGTTGCCCACTGGTACCATTGGAAATAGTACCCTGCTGGTTTGGACGACTGGACTGAGTTGTAGAATGATTTTGCTGACCTTGAAGACTTGACTGCTGACACTCCCTAATCCTGTAGCCTGTCTTGCCATAACCAAAACAAACATCACTACCGACTCTCCAAATGCCCTTGTGGTTCTTACCATAAGTCTGACAAAAGGGATTCGTTCGAGCACTGCTAAACTGCCCTGATATTTAGAGCCTGGCACTTTGTTTCTATTGCTGTCTCTAAACTTTGACACTGGAGCACTAGAAAAGAAGAAGCGGGAACAGCTGAATTGGGGAAAAACACTGAATGGTTTCCTCCATCTGACTTGGGGTGAGCAAAGTTGAAATTACCTGACCTTGCTGTCTTGTTCTGCCTCTCCCTAGTCTTAAACTTCTGCTCTTCTACTTACTGGGCATAGGTCATGAGTCTTGCTAAGGTTATATTACCGATCACCATCGCAGACCTACACTCATTTACCACACTATTATTGACCCCTGACACGAACTTTCTCAGCATAGCCCTATTGTCTGCATCCACATGAGGAGCATACCTGGCTAGCTGAGTAAATCTAAGAGAATACTCTCTAACCGTAATATTCCCCTGCCTGAGGTTTATGAACTCAAGAACATTGGCTTCTCTTACCTCTTGGGGAAAGAATCTATTTGAGAAGGCTGTGACAAATTACTCCTACTCGATAGGGCTTGTATCATCTAACCTCTCAGACTTCCACTATTTGTACCAATCATGAGCAACATCCTGTAACTGGTAGGTGGCTAACTCAGCACTCTCAATAGAAGTGGCAGCCATGATGTCAATGACCTTTTGGACTTGGTCAATGAACTCCTGAGGGTCCTCATCAGACTTAGACCCATGGAAAGATGGAGGGTTTATTCGGGTAAAGTCCCGAACCCTGGCTTCTTTAGGAGTGGCCACTGGATTGGCTGAAATAATTGGTGGTCGTTCATTCTATCCAGCCATGGACTGAGCAAGTGTGGTAAATACGGCTCTAAACTCCGCATAGGAAAAATGTTTGCCCAAAGGATCATCGGGCTGAGGAGCTGGCTGGTTTCTTCTCTTTGGGGCCATGGTCTAGAATAAGAGAAGAATGGATTAGATTGAGAGTTTAACTTGTGATTATGCTCACTAGCATGACATGAATAATCAAGGAAGGGGACTATTTCTAAAATATCTTATATCCTCCCACACATAAATGTGTCGCATAACACATCCATGTACAAGACTCTACTAGATACAGCTTTCAGACTTTCGAGGACTCTATTGAACCTTAGGCTCTGATACCAAGTTTGTAACACCCTAATTTTGCTAAAACAGAATGCTACACGTGCTCATGACCCCGAGGGACCACAAGCTAAACCATGACTAATATCTGTACCTTCATACTGCAAATCATAATATAATAATATGGAATAGATGGAACTGTAAGGCCATATGGTTCAACTGAATATAATCATATGGGCAAAAATACCCAAAACAGCTAAATCTGAAAGTAAATCTGAAAGTAAATCTGAAAGCCTCTAAACTGTCTGAATAAGGAGTTGAAGGAACATGTCTCCAACTAACTCCGTAATGAACATGTCTCTAACTAACTCCGTAATACTAAACTGAAGAAAGAAACAAATGAATCATATCATATTATCCTCAAATCAAGGAGGACTTACTGTGTCTCTGTGACTGGAATGCTACCGCTACTGCTGGGCTAGAGCTCGTGTCTCGGAACCTATGGTGTAACATGAAAAAAAACACCATAGCACAAATGCGTTAGTACAACTGGAGTAGTGAGTATACGAGGAAAGTAGGCTGAACATAAAGGGTTTCATAAATGAACAACACTGATTGACTAATATGAAAGTGGGAGTGCAAACACATATATATAGAAACTGGGACCGTGAATACGTGATTGCATGACCTGTAAGCTAATACATGGTTTACTAATAACTGTCCTAACTGATACTAAAACTAATAACATGGATGACTGTATCTGACAGTCCTGTATATACTGAAATCTGAAGAACTATCTGAGTTCTTTTATTGAGACTGATACTGAAATTATGGGAAGTAGTGTTTAACCGACATGCCCCATGTATGCTGTTATGTCTAAGCTGGGGTCCAATCTCTGCCCCGACTGGAAGGGTGTCAATACTGTGCCATTGTCAAGGACAGTTGTAAGTGACTCTTATCTGGCGGGTACTCAATGAGAACGGTGGGAACCCTAAACTGACGGGTTAAGCCACCTCCTCAACTCTAATCTGATGGGTTAAGATTTCTCAACCTACGCTGGCTACGTAGTTCTGAAACACAAGGATTGCTACCAAGAATCACATCCTAAACTGGAGGGTGAGTTCCCATCCTTGGGTTCACTCAGTGCTAACCTCTACTCCCATCTGGAGGGACTGGACATGAATAACTGACTGTGTATGACTTAATCTTACTGAATTCCATTGACTGGCGGAATGTTACTGATATCTGACAACTGACTAAGACTATGAGGTTTTCCTGAGTCACATGACTGACTGAAGTCTATGGAATCATAGCTTGAGTTTGGATATCGTGAAACATGGCATGGATCTAGGCACACAGTGATAGTTTTCAGGTACAAGTACCCCTAGGACTCGATGGAAGGAAACTGACATACACGGCTGACTTGATCATAAGAGTAGAGTCCATAATATATCATATCATAAGTAGGGATCTCATACTATGCATGGTTATCAACAATGTATTTCATAGAAAGGATTTCATATCACATGGAAGTACTTGCACAATCTTAATATCATATTCATTGCATAATCATATTGGCAACACATACTAATAGCATGGAAGTTCATGTGGATTGCATGGTTATCATGCATCTTGTTCATAAGTAGGATTTGCAAGTAAAAATAGTATAATATCATAAGAATAGTTCATGGGTATTCAAACAACATTTACAATGCACATTAACAACATAGAAGTCATTGGAACATAAGGGCATATCATGAATCCTTCACTGAGTCACAATTTAGCTATATTGCATGATTTCTAGTTCCTTAGGTATTTTATCAAACACCTTACATGCACATCTTAAGCATAAGTGAAATCATTAAATTATACATCATGAACAACAAAAGTTACATGTTTCCAACTCCTATGATATCATGAATTCACAAAAAATTATAGAAATTCCATCTTGGGAATCACCCAATATCAACAACATGATCATCAACACCCAACAATATAGAAATCATACTTTATAATGAAAAAGAGGAAAACAAAAAAGAATCAACATGGGTATGATTATATCACCACAATCAACTAACCTTTTGTATTTTAAAGATTGATTCTTGAACTCCACAGAAGAAAGGAATCCGTGGATGAACACTACGCATACCTTCGAAGGAAGATTCTTGATGATTGACGGAGGAATTTTCTTAAAATCGGATATTCAAGCTTAATTATGCAACCCTAGTTGTTTTTCTCCTTCAGTGCTCTTGGACGATGAGCTTTGAGATGAAAATAGGGTTGCAGTATGTTTAGAAGATACATATTTCATAGGGTTAAGTTTAGGGACGTGTAAGGATTATTTAAAGACTTAGTTACCTTTAAAGTAACTCAAGACAGAGTGTTTTTGACACCTGGAATATACTTAGGCGGTGCCCGAGGGATCTCCTATTCTTGGGTTGGGCGGCGCCTAACCAATCGCTTGTGCTTGGGTTAGGCGGCGCCTAACCAATCGCCTATGTTTACTATTTCTCACAAAAATAGGCATAACTTTTCGCTCGGGTATTTGATTAAGGAAAAATTGGTATTGTTGGAAAGCTAATTCAATTATCTACAATTTTGGTGGGTCTAAATAATCCAAAATATCACATTAACATCCATTTATACTCGTTCAAATATTAACTTTGCAAAATTGAAAACTAAAACTTGATGGATTCAAAAACTCTTAGCTTGCATTTCCTTAAGTGACTCATATAAACATGCTTAATGCATCATAAGCTATCCTATCACTAGGATATTCATTGTAATTCTTGTACTCATGTATGAATTACAGGATTAGAAACATGTGGCGTATGACAAAAAACCCCAAAGATTTCAACAAAATCATGATGTAAATAAGCTTTTTGGGCATAAGGGTGAAAGGTTTACCCTTCTTCAAAACCCTACATACCTTGAATTAGAATCTTTGGATGAACTCTCACTTTTAAAACTCTATTCGTACTCTTGAATGAGGGTTCTTGAGGCCCTTGACTGAGGAACCTTGAATCTTGGCTCAATTTAGAAAATACATGGTGGATTCTTGAGATTCTTGGGAGTAGTTTTGGATACCTAGGGTTTTGATGAGAGTAAACTTGAAAAAAACTTATACGATGCTTGTAATTGTCTTTGATTTGGTATTTGCATGGTTTGTAGGCTTGGAAAATGTCCAAAGTGCCCTTTTTGGCTTTTGCACCAATCTAGAAAAAAAATTGAACCGAGAATACAATTTCCTAGGCCACCGCGATGTGCCACTTATCGTGGTAGCTCACTGTAAATGAAAATTGGGAAATTGGAAGTCCCCACGATGTGAAGCCATTGCGTTGTTCCACTGTTTGGGACCTGAAAGTCCTTCGCGATGTGGCCCTATCGTGGGGTTCCACTGGAAATTATCTATTTTGAAATTGGGCTCCTTCACGATGCACCACTATCGCGGAGTCCCATTAGAAATCAAAAATTGCAAAATAAACCCTCTCCACAATGAGCCAATCACTTAAATGATGCAGTTTTACGTATAAGGCTTCAATTAGCCATAACTTCTTACCCGGGTATCGGATTTGGGAAAATCTTATATTGATGGAAATCTTATCAGATTTCCCATATGATAGAATGTTATAATTAGGGAAATTCAATATGGTAAACATGATACTCACTTAAGAAGCCACTCCTCAATCTTTTGGGGCTAGAATCATTCCTCACTGGATAATGCCCTAAGGCTCAAACTATGAGGGAACTTTGTGGGACCTTCCAATTATAATAGTAGTGTTAATGACAACAAAATTATAGGTATAAATATGTCGGTTGAAATATTAGTGGGTAAGGATTAGAAGGTATTAGTGACTCTTTGTTTAAAAGATAAGGTTAGTTGTGGTAAGTGGCAAGGAAAAACTTATTTTGAGAGTGATTATTCCTTATTGATATAGACTTCAGTTCACCCTAGTTAAGACTGGCGTGTTCACCTTATGAATATAACTTTGTACATCTAAGTCACTTTTGAACATAGTATGATAAAACCACTATACTTAGCCTTTAAAAGAATTGAGTAGTGTGCCCTTAAGAGAATTTGAAGTTAACATCGATGAAGTGTAGTGTTTCCTAAGAAAGAGCATGTTTTAGAGCCATTCTTAAGATTGAAATGTAATAGTTACATTTCATAAGGTATAGTAATCCTTTTCTTGCTTTTGCTCTACATGTACATATTCCTTGTTATATAGTTTCATCCAGAAGATGTCTCATATTATAGTGTATACCATCTATATTATATGATCTTGTATCAATTGTAATTAGACCATGTTGGGATTCCTTATTTTAATATCTTACTCAGATCATGCTCGAGATTCTTTCCCTATAATATTATTTTAAATTATAATGAGGAGAGTATCTGTACCCAACTATTCCTTTCTTAGTAACTCTTAAAAATTTCATCTCATTGACTATCACTCTATTGTTCTATCTGTACATTCGTTCCATGAATAATTATATGGAGTTCCAAACTCTTAGTATGAATCAATTAATTATAGATGAAAATGCCAGTTTGTAAACTAGTTTCATCGTATTGGGTTTATCATTACAACCCAACTATATCCTTTTACAAACATAAAGACCAAGTACCCTTATTTTTTCACTACTAAAATTGATTAGGTTGAAGGAATAGATTTCTTTCCTAGTATTGCTTTCTTGTAACTTTGTTTCAATATTATTCCATACAAATCCTATATGCGTTCATATTCCATATGTCTCAGCTAGTAAGTACACTACTAAAAAGCAATTCTAATGTGATACACAGTTAGTTTTAGAATTAAATTCCATGTTAGTAACTCCCTTCTTTTCATCCTAATATTAGTCTTTATTTGAGGATAAATGATTCAAAGGGTGAGATATTGTAACACCCACAAACTCTTATATAAGCTTCTAACTATTAATAATATTTGTATAGACCAAAAAATTGATACATAAGAATAGATAAGTTTGATAATCATTTCTCCAGTATGGTGAGTACTTTCGATGTGAATCATTATCATAATAAACATTTAGCACAAAGTTAAGTTGAGAGTATTTCTATCAGTTGAGTTTTTGTAGATGACATTAATTGGGTTACCGTATATTGATAACTATATAAAAATTCTAAGAATTTCATGTTAAACACCCACCAAATGAAAGTTCATCAAATCTTTATTTCAATTCTACCAATCATTTGATAATCTAATTTAAGAGCTAAATGTTATGGGCTATTGAAAAGGGATGGAGGAGAGGGGGTTCGCCAATATCTACCAAACTAGTAAACCTCCATGATATCTCTGTTCCACATAGCTTAGGATCTACTATAGCCACTATGCCTCTATTCCATAGATATTATGCTCCACAATGGTCTCATGCCACCCTAGGGCCCCCTAGGCATCCTAACTTTGTTTTTTATTTGTTTTAGAAAAAGCAAAATGGATAATTTGACCTCAAAACAATCATACAACTATTTATTACCCTATTCCCTCAACACTTAAAGATTAAATCACCGTTCATTCTCCTCTGAAATCTTAATAAACTCTATAAAAATTATTTTTATCCTAGAACTTAAATTTTAAGACTCCAGATCAAGATTCCACTTCAAGGAATCATCAAGTTCAGGTACGTATGATTTAAACAACAATTTTCTTTCTCCCTTGAGTTTAAAACTTTAGATTTAATTAAATATCTAAGATTTGATAAACTAGGGTTCAAACCCTATTCTCATGATTTTTCACCTATATTATTTCTCATGATATTATGACTGTTATTCATGGTCTTGATCAATGAGTTTTATGATTTCTAGCATTTGTCTCACAATTTGGACCTATGACTCCATGTCTTACATGAAATTATATGATGTGTATGATTTAAATTTAAATGATAAAATTTAGAATGAAATCCCTTGTTTTGGGATACAATACATGATTTAGTGAAATTTCCCATAATTTGTTAGAAATTACATTATTTACCTAAGATCTAAAGATTACATTATTTATATGATTTGGTCTTACAGTTTCAATTTTAGCAGGAATATAACAATACTTTCCATGATTTAATGAATATAGTAAAATAAGCATGAGTAGTTTTTAGCATGCTAGGACTACAATCACCGGTTAAACTTAAAATTAGTTTCATGCTTACTTTGATGATGAATTATCTATTGTATCATTAAATATTATTATTTTAGGAGTAGTATTGAGCGCCAAGCAAACACAAGTTTATCATATGAAAATCTTAGAACTTTCTGCCGCTATACGTTCACCTAACCTTTTGGCTTTATGCTAATGGTTCCATAATAGGAATGCTTTTATACCCTTGGATAAGGTATATTGGGTCATCCCAGTAGAGCATATTCATTATATTCCACTTTACTCATTTCTTTATCCCTTGAAAAGGAATATTGGGTCCTCTTGATGGGGCATATAAATCGGACTACACGTTTAGCTCGCTTGGTTTATGTAAGTTAATATAAACTCCAATAGAAATAGTTTTAATATGACTTATGTACTTGAAATAAAAATTTATTTAAATTTAGTTATTTCATGACTTACAATTTTTTGTTATATTTACATCTTGTGATTTAATTTGGGGTTGTTATACTGTAGCGTTCATGTATTCTTGAATATCAGTTTTGAATCATATGGAACATTTATGATTTGATCAGCATTATAGTTTTAAATTGTTATAGTTTATGATATATGTCTTACTATTTATTATATATCATATTCATTAAATTATTTCCTCCACAGATTTAATATAGTTTTCCATAATTTTGCTTATCACATCCAAACATAAACTTAAAGCATGGTTTAAGTGGTGTTCTTGATTATTGCATATCTGACTTTAACACCTTGGGTTTTAAACCTTATAAAATTTCTTGGATTTCTCATCTTTGGACCCAATACAACTCATGGTAACGAGACATATGATGGGGTACGAAAGTTATGGTTCTATTGTATGCTAACTAGTCATGGTTGGTAGGATGGATTTTAGCTACTAGAATAGATACAACTTAAGGGTATGAGTCATATTGGTGGGTACGGATCATTTGATTCCTTAAATTAATCTTATACTTGGTTACTTAGGTTGGATCTGAATACGAACGGCTCACCATGAGACGTAAGATGGGGAAAATGTTATACCCAGGACTCATATGGTGGACTATGTCTAAATCTTCCTTCGATTTAATTTTCCAGGGGTACGAAAGAAGGGTATAGATCGTATGCTTTAGATACGACTTTTTTGGATGATCCATATTTTGGAGAGTGTTGGATCTAAAGGTTTAGGTTAAGATACGAGTGGACGGTACCAATCGTATTAGAGGGTATGACTTATGTAGGTCTGTCGTACCCCTGGGGATGGGATTTTGTGCAACTTATGTTGGGCTATTTTGATATTTCCATACATAACCTAATATGGTCCCATGACTTCTAACCTACTTGGGAGGTTATGTACCCTATTATTCAATTCATTAACACTTAGAAACTCTTTAAAAATAGTCTTTAATTCTCTAAAAATCTTATGGGCAAGAGAAACTAGGGTTTTAACTAGAGGATTAATTTGGGAATTATCTTGGTGATCTCTTTCCATTATCATCTTGGTTTACGACAAGTTCACTACCCTCATTGTTAATTCTAACTGAAAGCATGTTTTTTATAAATGTTTTCATAACTTTATTAATATAATGATTTTGGTTTTAAAAAATGAATTGGGGGTTTGAATATTAAATAGCTGGTTACGATTTTCATTGGTTTTAATTATGCTTTGTGTGCATTAATGGTGGTTTTGTATAATTGAATTTCATGGGAATGGTTTAGTGGCAATAGGAATTGCTTTTTGTTATGTTATGCCCCCGACATGTTTGACAAAATGCCTATAATAATGTTTGAATTGCATTGGGTACTTTTAATGGAACTCTTGCTTATTTTAAGACATGGTAAAGGAATTTTGCATGGTTTGAGTGGCTTTCAGTGATAAATGTTTAAATCCTTATACTTGTTTGTTCCATTAAACCCCCCAAGTGATTTAATATGGTAAATGGAAGGGCACTAGGAAGTCCCTTTAAACCTAAACATAGTTTGCAATGGATAGTACTTACAAGTATGGTCAGTATGACGATACCACAACTAAATGGCCTTTGTTAATAAATTTTAAATGGATTGATTAGTTTTATGGTAATGTTTTTAATTGAGCAATAATGGCGGGATATGTAGCAAAGCCATTGAAGGTGGAGGTATCGGGGTGACCAAAACAGGAAACTCATATTTGCCGATGTGAGGTTAATCTTGGTGACCGTGTGCATGATGTCACACTGTATTTTGGGGGATGTACTAGTTATCCGAGGTTTTCTTCCCTAGTCGTGCAGCTACAGGCACTGGGTCCTTGCAGCAGGGTGGGCTGAACCCATATATCCCATGGGTGGTTTAGAACGGCAAAGCTGCACTTCCTAGGTAAGGGTTTTAAATGCATACAAAAACTAGATCCCTTTTCCGAGATGGTTATATATATATATATGTATGGATGATATTTAGTTGGTCTTATAAATGGAATTATTTTATCCTTGACCTGAGATTATGCAGGCATTAACCCGCTAACTCGTCTACTGGAGGTTGTATACCCATGCTAGGTAGGAACTGACTATTTTACACTTCCTACATAGTGGTTGAATAAGGTGTCAACATTTGGATTAAAGTTGTGACCTTCTATCCTTTTGGAAGGCTCTATTTCATATTATGAATATTTCTAGAAACTTTAATTTTGTCTTGGATATTGGTTTTGGCCATTGTTGCGGGCAAGTCCCAACCGAATTTTATTACAATTTTTGTTAGAGTATTTATGGGACTACTATGGGTTGGAATGGTCGGGATCGGAACTGGTGTCAACCTTAGTATTGGTATTGACAATGGGAATGATACTAGTAGATGAGATTGTTGGTTTCTTCATCATATTTTATTTTGGGATTAATTATATTACGTTTTGGAACTTATTTGATTACGGCCTGGTTTATAGCCTTTGGAAATGTTTCGTATGTTTGAGCAGTTGGTGTGGGATTGTTGGAATCGGTTGGGCTGGTCACAGTTGTTATCCTATCACAAAGTCTTCATATGAGAAGTTACACAATCTTGTTATATTCTCAAAATTTAGCCAACTCAGGGTAGATGGTTAGAGTTTGGGTTAGGAAATGAGGGTGGTCTCCTATCCCAGTCGGATCTGGGACACCCATTATGACAAGGCCCCTAGTCGGTTCGTCTCACTAATATACTTAGTACCTTCAAATTATTGATCGGATACCTCTTCTACCTAGAATTTTAATATTATATAGATTTAGGTGCTTGCTATCCGGATCATAGTAAAACAGATTAAAACTTTCAGTCAGAACGGGATGAGTCTCCCTATTTGAGGATTCAAGACAGTTTGTAGTTCAAGTATTTTATTTCTATTCATATGTATTCATTAGGGATAGTTGGGAGGTCACTTTCCGACTATCTATAGTTAGTATTAGTAGAAGCTTCATAAGTCATTTTTGTTGTATTTAGTTTTAGCTTCTCCTTCTTTAAGATTTTAGTTGTGGTAAAGATTTTGGCCTTGATCTATTTAAGAAATTTATTACATGATTAAGCTATCAATCTATCAATTTAACTCTTATATATATTCAAATTCAATTAATTATGCCCTATACCAGTACTATGGGTTTGCTTGGGGTTACTTGTCTTTCTAAATACCGTATTCATCTAGGGTGTACTTTCAAGTCGTGACATGTCACGATAATGATAAAAGAAAATAATGCACAAATAAGTCAAATAATATCATTTCGAGCCCCAAACGAGTATCATGATAATGATAAGGTAAATAATGTTCAATAAGGCCAATTATGATAATTCAAGACATCACTCCAGCATCAGGATAATAATAAGCGAAATAGAGATCAATAAGGTCAATAATATCAATTCAAGACCCCACTCAAGCAATACAATAATAATAAGACAATAATTTATCATTAGGCAAATAATATCAATTTACGCCCCTGCTCAGGCATCACGATAATGATAACAACCCAAATGATGTAAAATAAAGTATTAACACGAAACCTAACTTTTTTTCATATGATAAGCTCCATAATCGCCAATCATAACACATATTATATTAAATTAATAAAAGAAGAACAATACTAGTTAACAATATACCTAAGGTTTACCTCATTAAATTACCTACTACCTATGTATATATTCCCTATCTTAACTACATAGCTATACGACCATCTGATATAACCTAAAATATTATTATATCCCAATAGTTACATTTATTATTACAAAATCTATTTATACCCTAAGTATTTTAAATCCCAATTATTTATTCTAAATCCCTAAAACAGGATTTAAGCTATTAAATATATACCCACTATAAATTTACTCAAGTCTCTAAGTTATTTATTTACAATGAATTGTAAAAGTACATACAAGACATATCCATTTAATTAACTCAACCCATCAATAAACTTTGTTACATGCAAAGATGTTCGCCATCTCAGTTAAGTGAGACCCTAAAAATAATAGTGATTTATAGAATATGAGAAATTAAGCACATAACACATAACCACCTTAAAATAGAGTCAAAGTAAATCTCATATTACCTTAAACAAGACCCGTAAATCCAAATCATAGTCTGAAAATCAAAACAGAAGTTCTACTACCTCGAATCACCACTAAATGAATACAACCTAATAAATTATCATATCTCCATATAAATACAAGATCAACGATACCCATATTGAGTTTTGGATCCAAATCGTCTTTTAAAATCAACCTCAAAATTAAAATGGTAAAATTGGAATTTTTCTGTAGAATCATCTTTTCCATACTTTAAGTGTTCTAAGATTGAAAAACTGCATTAAAATCGGGTTAAAAATCATCGAAATACAAATATTTTACTTTACTAGTAAAATTTCAAGTATCTATTATCCAATGCAGGTCAAAATAAAAAATAATGTAAAATCTTTATTAAAATCAGTTTGCTAATGGTACAAGGATCTTAAATATCAAAAATCAATGAAAACTCATTTTGAATTAACCTTAAAAAAGAACTTTTTATTTCAAAACTCAACTTTATGGATCATACTTATGAAAAAAGAGATAGATAATCATGAAAAAACAACGAAATGAAGGTAAAATCACATATTCAATAACTATACGAGAATAATACATCGATAATTTCCTCAAATGAGGGTTCCTAGCTCCCAAATGTTAAAAATACAAAATGGGTTTCGTTTTGGTCTTAAACTCAATGAATTTAGTTAAAGAATACTTTTTCCCCTTTAGCGACTTAGTAAAAGGGTCAAACATTACCTAAAGCAGTAAAATGGTTGCTTAAGCTGCAACATGGTCAAATGGTCAAAGGTTTCTTAAGTAGTTAATCTGTTTCTTAAGAAGCTACACCAATACCCACAATTTCTAAAATATGGTTTTTACCCTCAAAACACATTATAAATTATATAAACATGAACCAATAGTGCAAGATGATCACAAAACATATTCTAGACAATGTGGCATCATTGAATTTTCAAAAGGAGGTTGATATCACCAAATTTACTTATGAAACCACATGTAGGCTAATAAACTGGTATTCCAACTAATACTAAAAAATCACAAAAGGACCTTGGACCCGAACTAACTACCTCACTAATAAAAATTGAACATAGTAGATATAATCAAACTAGAAGAATCACCATCAAATGCTCAGTTCCTAGAATATTGACTAAAGTTAATTATATCAAATTAAAGGAAACTCAAAAGCACAAACTTATATAAATAACTATTAAACACTTTTGCACAAACCATTCCCACAATATATAAATGATATAGAATAGTAACGGAGAAGGGAGAAATGATCAAATTTCAAAAACTCTAAAGATCACAATGAGGATTATTGCATGACCATCTAAGTACATACAATTAAGGGAAAAAATAACAAGTGTGAGTACATAACCACTTGATCTCAATAGCATCAATGACTGACCCTAATTTATAAGTATCACAACAAAAAATATTTATCAAAATAAAATACAGAGACATCCACTAGAAAATAGTCACTCAAAGTAAAAATATAACGCCTCGATTATCTGAACCGGAATGCTACATGGTGCTCATGACCCCAAAGGACCACAAGCTAACCCATGGATGATATCTGTACCTATACACTGCATAATATGATAAGAAAATATGAAAACATGCACTGAGAGACTGTAAGGTTTAATACTGAACATAACTGAATAATAACAATAACGTCTGACATAGAGTAGTATCTTAATACCAAAACAAAACTTAATTACTGAAGTCTAAAAAACATGAAAAATATTGTAGTTGTCTGAAAACCTCTAACTGTCTGACTAAGGAGTTGATGAGCCATGTCCCCAATAAACTTTATCAACTAAAAATTGAATTGATATGATAAAATAAGGTCATATCCTCAGAGAATGAGGACTCACTGCTAAAACTCTTAACCCTGGAATGCTACTGTTGCTACTGATCTGGGAGTCGTATCTCTTAACCTATGGTATAACATAAAAAGAAAACACCAAGCACAAATGCGTCAGCACAAAAGAATATACTGAGTATACATGTGAGGTAGGCTGAATTCATGGGGCTTACATGCATGAATGATAATAACTGACTGACTAATATGAACATGAGAGTGCACATATGAATACATAGTAACTGAGATCGTGAGAAAATGATAACTGATTCTATATACTGATGACATGAATTTATTGATATCTAGCATGACTAATACTGGAGTTTCAATAACTAAAATAACTAATAACATGAATGACTGTGTCTAAGAGTCCTAAATCTGATGGAACTATCTGAGTTTCATACTATGACTGAGTTGACTGTATCTGAAAATTCTTAAATCTGAAGAACTATCTGAGTTTTTTTAATGAGACTAATACTGAAACTGTTGGAATATTTATTTAAAACATGATTCTTAGACTCCATGAATGAAAGGGATCTGTGGATGAACACTACAGATACCTTAGTTTATGATTTCGTAAAGATTGACGGAGAGATTCTTAAAATTTGATGATGAATTCCCTTGGAATTAAACATTCTATGAAAACCCTAGGGCTTATTCTTGAGAGTTTTTGAGAGTAATTGAGTATAAGTTGCTGAATTATGGTCAAATCTCATGTTATAAGGCTTTTATAGGGCGGGGAAATTGACCCTTTTAACCCTAGGACACGTCATTAATTTCTGAGCAAATTTCCCAATTTTCTCCTTTGGTGCGATGCACCACTATCGCTCCAAGTCACTGGAAAGTGACAAATGGGAAATTACATGGGGGTGCAATGTGGGGCTATCACGTGGACACCTTGTCTATGACCTAGAAGTTTTGCGCAATGCGCTAATATCATGAACCAAAAATAGAAATTCACAATTGCCATTTGAGCTATCTCCGCAATGCGCTGGAGGCTCAGGTGATACACTATCTCACTAAAAAGGCTCTAGCTATTTTCCCAGGTGTCAGATTTGGGTGAATTTTATGTCTATGAAAAGCTTATTAAATTTTCCACCTGAAAAAAGTGAAAATATTGAAAATTATTCATGTAATAATCACCATTCACTTTATAAGCTAATTCTAGGCATTCTTTTGATGAAATTAGCTAGGAAGAATATTTAGCGTATTAGAATATCTCCTCCTTAGGAACATTCATCCTCGAATGAGACAGGATGAGAGGGAGAACAATAAGCTAATCATGAACTAAACATGGATAACTGGAATATGATTTCATGACTGACAAGTTGAACGTAACATACTGGACTTGCATATCTGACGCATGTGTAACCAATTCATGAATGCATAACTGAGTGCTTTAAGAAACTAAATTTTCTCACAATGGGAATGTATATTTGATGCATAATTGTATAACTGAGCTGGTACATGAATTCAGGTCCGAATATGCAATGGCACTTGATACCAAGTTTGTGATGACACATGAGTATGAAACTGAATACCAAGTTTTCACTGAATACTGAACGTGAAGCTGAATAAGCTTAAGGAATACTGTTACCTTGAGTTTGATCTGGATTTGCGGGAAAGAGGTGATAATACATGGAACACATGTCTGCTTTTGCTTCCCAAGTATCTCCCTTGACGGATTATTTTTTCCAAAGAACTTTGACTAGAGAGACTTCTTTATTCCAGAATCTACGTGTTAGATAGTCTAAGATTTCAAGTGGAATCTCTTCATAAGCAAGACTGTTTTGAATAGCAATACTTTGAATAGGGACTACGACTGACGGGTCACCTATGCACTGCTTGAGCAAAAATAAATGAAAAACTTACGGAACTGAGACTAGATTTGAAGGCAAATCTAGCTCATAAAATACCTTGCTAAAGTGACTGAGAATCTTGAAGAGGCTGACATATCGGGGAATGAGCTTTCACTTCTTGCCAAAACTCTTTAATACCTTCAAGGGAGAGATCTTGAGGTAGACATGATCACTAATCTCAAACTCGAGATCTGTTCTCGCATATCTGCAGAAGACTTTTGTCGGCTCTAAGAGGCCCAGAGTCTTTCTTTGATCAACTAGACTTTGTCTAAGGCATCAAACACTAAGTCAGGCCGTATGAATAAGGAGTCACTAACTTCAAACCAACTGATTGGAGATCTACATCTCCTACCATAGAGAGCTTTGAATGGAGCTATTTGAATACTTCAATGATAGCTATTATTGTATGCAAACTCAATCAAAGTAAAGTGGTAACCCCAAATACCCTTGAAATAAATTGCACATGCCCTTAGAATATCTTCTAAAGTCTGAATGGTCCTTTCTGCTTAACCATCTCTCTGAGGATAAAAGGATGTACTAAGATGAACTTAGGTACCAAGACCCTTTTGGAATGCTTTATAGAAGTGCGAGGTGAACTAGGTGCCTCTGTCTGAGATGATAGATAATGGAACACCATGTAATCTAAATAACTCCCTGATATAGAGTTTGGCGTAATCCTCAGTTGAATAAGAGGTATGAACTGGATGGAAATAAGATGACTTGGGCATTCGGTCTACTATGACCCAAAATGAATCATGTTGATGACGAGTTTGAGGCAAACCTGTCATGAAGTCCATGTTCACTTTTTCCAACTTCAAAGTAGGAATAGTGAACTCCTGCATGGAACCACTAGGCTTCTGATACTCTATCTTAACTTTCTAACATATAGAGCACTTAGCCACAAACTATACAACATCTCTCTTTATCCCACTCCACCAATAGATCTCCTGGAAGTTATGGTACATCTTAGTGGCCCCTGGATGAATAGAGTATCCTGCACCATGCACTTCTGCAAGAATTTGCTGCCTCAAGTCATATATACATAGAACAGATAGACGACTCTGACAACGAAGAACACTATCTCTCCCTTGGGAGAAAACCTCTACTTTGTGATTCTGAACAGACTCTTTTAGCTTAACAAGGCTAGGATCGTTGTTTAGCTTTTTTTTTACCTCAAAAACTAGAGATGATTTTGAACTACTCTGAACACATACACCATTCTCTAAAGATTGGACTAAGCGAATCCCTAGTCTAGAAAACTGATTAACTTCTTGAACTAACTCCTTCTTACTATCCTCAACATGAGAAACACTACCCATGGATAGCATACTGAGAGCGTAGACCACTACATTAGCCTTGCCTGTATAATAAAGGACACTTATATCATAATATTTCAAGAGCTCTAACCATCTTCTCTAATGAAGATTGAGATCTTTCATAGAAAAGACATACTGAAGACTCTTATGATCTTTGAATACATCTACAAGAACTCCGTAGAGATAATGCCTTCAAATTATCAGGACAAATACTATGGCTGCTTACTCAAGATCACAAGTAGGATAATTCTTCTCATGGGGCTTTAACTGTCTAAATGAGTAGGCTATGACCTTTCCATGCTGAATGTGGACACAACCAAAACCTACTCCAGATATATCACAATACACTACAAACCTATCTGAACCATCTAGAAGAGCTAGAATTGGAGCTGAGGTGAGTCAAGTCTTCAACTCCTGAAAACTCTTATCGTAAGAATCTGACCACTGAAACCTGACCTTCTTTTGAGTCAATCTATACATAGGGGATGCAATAGAATAAAATCCCTCCACAAAACATCTGTAATAGCCATCCAAGCCTAAGAAAATCCTGAAATCTTATGGATAGATGGGACGAGGCCAGTTTCTTACTGCTTTTGTCTTCTGAGGATCTACTCTAATGCCATCAGCGAAAATAATATGACCGAGGAACGCTACTGACCTTAGCCAAAATTTGCACTTATTGGATGCTCTGTGCTTGAATAGACCAGAATAGCATCTATAAAGACTATGATGAACATGTCCAAGGGCTGCTTGAACACATGGTTCATCAAGTCCATGAAAGCTACTGGGCATTGGTAAGACCAAAGGACATAATTAGAATTTAAAGTCACCATACCGAGTATGGAAAGCTTTCTTTGAAATGTCACATTCTCTAACTCTGAGCTGATGGTAGCCTGATCTAAGGTCTATTGTAGAGAATTAACTATCACCCTGAAGCTTGTCAAATAAGTCATCAATTCTGGGAAGAGGATAATTGTTCTTGATCGTGACTTTATTGAGTTGATGGTAATTAATGCACATTCTAAATGAACTATCTTTCTTTTGCAAGAATAAGACTGGTGCACCCCGTGAGGAAATGCTGGGTCTGATAAATCCCTTATCTAAGAGATCCTTCACTGTGCTTTTAGTTCTTGGAGTTCTACTGGTGCCATTTTGTATAGCAAAATAAAGATAGGCTGAGTACCAGGAAGAAGGTCTATGCCGAAGTCTATTTCCCTTTTGGGAGGAATGCCTGGAAGATCTTCGAGAAAGATATCTGAATACTCATTAACCACTAGGACTAATTTAAAACTGGGAGATTCAAAACTAGAGTCCTTAACAAGCATGAGATGATAAACACACCCTTAGATATCATTTTCCTTGCCCAAAGGTAGGAAACAAGCTGACCTCTGAACCCTGAAGTATTACCCTTCCACTCTAGGATGGGTTCATTTTGAAACTAAAACTGAACTATTCTATTTCTATAGTCAATTGTGGCATAGAAGGAATGAAGCCAACCAATGCCGAGAATGACATCAAAATTAGTCATCTCTAACTCAACTAAATCTGCTGACGTGACTTTCTAAAATATCATAACCAAGCAATTCATGTATACTCACCGAGCTATAATGGGTTTACCTATTGGGGTAGAGACTATAAAGGGCTCTGCTAGAATTTTAGGACTGACTTCGAAATCGCATGCTATATAAGGAGTAACAAAAGACAAGGATACACCTGGATCTAGAAAAGCATAAACGTGCACATGAAAGATCTATAACGTACCAATAACAATATCAGGAGAATTTTCCTAATCCAGTTAGGTCTAAAGAGCATAGAGATAATTTGGGCATTTCCCACTAGTAGCACTAGAAGTGGCACCTTACCAGTTCGGGTGACCAAACTGAGTTACGAAATGGTTCTGCTGACCCTAATAACTCGACTGAGGATAATCACTAACTCTGTGGCCTATCTTCCCACAACCAAAATAGACATCGCTACCAGCTGTTCATGCAACCTTATAGTTCTTACCACAAGTTTGACATAAGGGATTAGTTCGGGTATTGTTGACACTGCCTTAAGACTTAGAGCCTAGCGCTCTATCTTTGTTACCCTCTTTGAACTAAGAAAGTGGAGCACTGACTCTAGACGGAGCTAGAACTGATGACTAAGGATGAAATTAGGAACGGTTTTGTCTTTCTGATTTAGGTAGTCTAAAATTGAAGCTACCTATTCTAGCTTTCTTATTCTTCTAAGTTATGAGATGAGATAAAGTAATGTCACTATTTAGCATAGCAGATCTACACTCGATAACCATGTTATCATTTACCCCTGAAGAAAACTTTCTCATCTTAGCTCTGTTGCCTACAACCATATGAGGAGCATATCTCGCTAGTTGAGTAAACTTGAGAAAATACTCTTTCACTCTCATATTGCCCTGCCTGAGGTTGATAAACTCTAGAACCTTTGCCTCCCTCACCTCCTGGGAAAAGAATCTATCTAAGAAAGTCGTGACAAACTCCTCCTACTTTATAGGACCTGTATCATCTACCCTTTCTAACTTCTACCGCTTGCACCAAGTATGGGCCATTTCTTACAATTGGTATGTGGATAACTCAGCACTCTAAATTGTGTCACCCCCATAATATCTGTCACCTTCTGGACCTAATCAATGAATTCCTGAGGGTCTTCATCTATCTTAGACCCAATGAACATTGGAGAATTCATTCGGGTGAAGTCTCAAATCCTAGCTACGGCTGAGTTGGCCGGAATAATTGCTGGCTTCTTATTATGGGCAGCTACTGACTAAGCAAAGGGGGTAAATATAGTTCTGAATTCTGCATGATAAATATGCTTGTCCAAAGGATCTTCAGGATGAGGAGCTGACAGGTTTCTTCGCTTTGGAGGCATGTTGTGAAATCAAGAGGATAAATAGATTAGACTAAGAGATTGATTTGTGATTTTGCTCACAGGCATTACATGAATACAGAAAGAAGGGATACAATTTCTTAGAACATCTCATAGCCTCATACACATAAATATGGCGCGCAACACATCCATGTACAAGACTCTAATAGATATGGCTTTAAGACTTCCTAGGACTCTATTATACCTTAGGCTCTGATACCAAGTTTGTAAGACTTCCTAGGACTCTATTGAACCTTAGGCTCTAATACAAAGTTTGTAATTCTCTGATTATCTAAACCGGAATGCTACACGATGCTCATTACCCCAAAGGGCTATAAGCTAATCCATGACTGATATCTGTACCTGCATAATGCATAATATGACATAAAAATACAGAAACATGCACTGAGAAGCCGTAAGGTTCAATACTGAACATACCTAAATAATAACAATAACGTCTGACATAGAGTGGTATCTTAATACCAAAACAAAACTGAAATACTAAAGTCTGAAAAACATAAAGAATACTATAGTTGTCTGAAAGCCTCTAACTGTCTGACTAAGGAGTTGATGGGATATGACCCCAACTAACCCTGTCAACTAAAAACTGAACTGATATGATAAAATAAGATCATGTCCCCAGAGAATAAGGAATCATTGCTAAAACTTTGAACCCTAGAATGCTACTGCTGGGGATCTGGGAGTTATGTCTCTAAACCTATGGTGTAACATAAAAAGAAAACACCATAGCACAAATGCGTCAGTACAAAAGAATATACACATTATACGTGTGAGGTAGGCTGAGTACATAGGGCTTACATGCATGAATGATAATAATTGACCGACTAATACGAACGTGAGAATGAACAGATGAATACCTAGAAACTAAGATTGTGAGAACATGATAACTAAATCTATATACTGATAACATAAATTTATTGATATCTAGCATTAATGATACTGGAGTTTCGATAATTGAAATAACTAATAACATGAGTGACTGTGTCTGGCAGTCCTAAATCTGATGAAACTGAGTTCCATACTGTGACTGAGTTGACAGTATCTGATAGTCCTAAAATCTAAAAAACTATCAGAGATCTTTCACTAAGACTGATACTTAAACTATGGGAATAGTTATTTAAAACATGATTCTTAGACTCCACGAATGAAACGGATCCGTGGATAAACACTACGTATACCTTAGTTTGTGATTTTGTGAAGATTAACATAGAGATTATTGAAATTTGATGATGAATTCCCTTGGAATTGAACCTTATATGAAAACCCTAGGGCTTGTTCTTGAGAATTTTTGAGAGTAATTGAGTATAAGTTGTTGAATTATGGCCAAATCTCATGTTATAAGGTTTATATAGGTGGGGCAATTGACCCTTTGAACCCTAGGATACATTTATTATTTCTGAGAAAATTTCTCAATTTTCATCCTTGGCGCGACATGCCACTATCACACTAAGTCATTGGAAAGTGATAAATGGGAAATTGCACTGGGGCACGATGCGGGGCTATCACGTGGCCACCTTGTCAGTGGCCTGGAAGATTGGTACGATGTGCCACTATCACGGAGCAACACTGGAAATTGACAATTTCCATTTGAGCTATCTCCGCGATGCGCTAGAGGCTCAGGTGATACACTATCTCACCAAAAAGGCTCTATATTCGCTCGGGTGTCAGATTTGGACGAATTTTATATCGATGGAAAGTTTATTGAAATTTTCACCAGACAAAAATTAAAAATATTAAAAATTCCTCATGGAATAATCATCATTCACTTTAGAAGCTAATACTAGGCTTTCTAGGGATGAAATTAGTTAGGAAGAAAATTTGGGGTATTACAAAAACTATCACCATATTCATATTTGTATCACAACAAAAATCAGACACATCAACTAGGAAATACAATTAGATACACAACAACTAAATTCTCAATAATAAGCATATAATCACCAATATCTATTATAATACAATAGTAAAATAAATGGATTAATGAGTCCAATACATAAGTTGTGTATAGGCTAGCTATTATTTAAAGATAGTTAGAACCTATATGGGACTTGCGAGGTCCATGCAATGTGTAGGATTGCACTCCAATTCCCATAATATATATTGTGCAGACATGTACACTAATCGCAATAATATATATAGTGCATGCATGCACTCTGATCCCATAATATATAAAATGTCCAAGTATACACTCTAATCCCATAATATATAAGTGTACAAGGTGCACTGAAACACTTTAATTTCTAGACCTTACAAAAATATCTTATAATTCTGATCTTTGGACCTAATACTACTCATGGGAACAAGCTGTATGTTGTGGTACGAATGGTATAGTCCAATCGTATGCTAACCAGTGTTGGCTAGTGGGAAGAATTTTTGTTACTAGAAAAAATATGACTTAAGGGTACGAGTCATATTATTTATTATGGATCGGTTGGTTCCTTAAATTAATATTAGACTTGGTTACTTAAGTTAGAATTGACTATGAATGTCTCACCATGATCCGTAAAATAGGTTACGAGTCGTACCAAAGACTTTTATGGTGGACAATATCTAAATCCTCCTTGGGTTTGAATTTTCTAGAGATACAGATAAAGGGTACATATCGTATATTTTGGATACGACTTGGATGGATGAGTCGTATTCTGGACAGTGTTAGATCCAAAGCTTTAGACTTAGGATACGAGTGGGGGGTACCACTAGTATTAGAAAGTATGACTCATGAGGGTCAGTCATATCCCTATGACTAGATTTTGTACAACTTAAGTATAGGTACACCTAATATTTCCCCACTTATCAGAATAAGGTCCCATGACTTCGAATTAACTTGGGAGGTTATTTACCCTATTATTCCATTCATTAATACTTAGAAACTCTCTAAACACACTATAATTCTCTCAAGAAATTTTAAGCAAGGGAAGCTAGGGTTTCAACTAGAGGATTGATTTGGGGCTTGTCTTGGTGATTTCATCCCTCTTTGTTAATTATAACTGTAAGCATAACTTTTATTAATCACTTCATCACTTCGTTGATTGTATGGTTTTTGTTTTCAAATATTAATTGGAGGTTTTGATATTAGATGGTTTGTTACAATTTTCCATAATTTTAATTATGCTTTAATTAGTGGTTGTTTTGGATAATTTGATTTTATGGGAATGGTTAAATGGTAATTGGAATTGGTTTTTGTTCTATTATGCCTCTAATATATTTACAATGTGCCTATAAGCAATGTTTTATTGCATTAAGTATATTAATTGAACTCTTGCTTATTTTGAAACTTGGTAAAAGAATTATCTATCCCTTTAAGCATGTTTTAATTACATTGAGTATATTAATGTAACTCTTTCTTGTTTAAAAACTTGGTAAAGTAATTATCCATTGTTTAAATAGTTTTGAAAGGTAAATTTCTAAATGATTATTTTTGTGGGGTATATGGAATCCCCCAAGTGGTTTAATGTGGTAAATAGAAGGAAACTTGGAAGTCCCCATAAACATATATATTGTTGGCTATGTATAGTACTTGCAAGTAAGGATTGATATGAGGATACAAATAATAATGGACTTTGTTAATAATTGGTTAATGGTTTGGTTATTTGGAAAATAGTTTTAATTGGGTATTCATGGAGGGATATGTAGCAAATACATGGAAGGTGGATGTCCTTGTGGACAAAAACTGGAAACTCATATTTGACGATGTGAGGTTGGTCTTGGTGACCGTATGCATGATGTCACACCATATTTTTGGGGATGTAGTAGTCATCCAAAATTTTCTTCCCTGGCCATAGGTTTCACACATTATGGCCCTTTAAGTAGTGGGAGCTAAACCCACATAGCCTATGGGTGGTTTAGGACAACAAAGCTACACAACCTAGGTAAAGGATTTAAAGGAATGGTAAACCCGATCCCCTTTCTCGACGTAGTTATATATATATAGGTATGGTCATATGCATATGGATGTATTTACTTGGTTTTATAAATGGCATTGTTTTATCCTTATTCTAAGATCATGCTAGCATTTACTCGCTAAACCATTTAATGGTAGTAGTATACCCACGCTATGTACGAACCAATATTTACTCCTCCTATATAGTGTTTGACTTAGTGATAATATTTGAACCGATGTAGTGATCTTAGATTCTTTTCCATGGCTCCATTTAATGTTATAGGTATTTCTAGATGCTTTAATTTTATTTGGGATATAGGTTTTGGCCATGGTTGGGGGCTTGTCCCAACCAGGTTTTATTACTCTTTTAGTTAGAGGATTTATGGTACTACTATGGGTTTAAATGGGCGAGATTTGTATTGGTGCCAGCCTTGGCATTGGTATTGTTATTGAAGAAGACATCATCAAACATAATTTCTCAGAGTACCACATATTTTATTTTGGGATTAATTATATTATGTTTTGGAACATCTTTGGTTATAGCCCTGTTTATGGCCATTGTTTCAGTATTATTTTGGTATGGCTGGATTGTAGGTATGGGATGGTTAAACTTGATTTGGTCGGTCATAGTTATGATCTTATCCTAGAGTCCTTATGTAAGTTATTGAACTATCTTTCTAAATGCTCTAAATTTATTCAACTCAGGGAAGGCGGCTGGAGGTTGGGTTGGGTAACGTAGGTGATCTCCAATCCCGGTCAAACTTGGGACGTCCATCATGACAAGGTCATTGGTTTGGTCATGTCAAGTTGGTATCATATCATAGGTTCATTTTCAATAGTAAGTCCACAAAGTCAGGTTGAGTCGAGTCTATTTTATTTGTGTATAGCGCACCACTCAAAAGGGAGAGGCTAAAAGGCATTTTGTTTTTCAAATATGAATTGGGGGTTTTGATATTAAATGGTTGGTTATGGTTTTTCATGATTTTAATTATGTTGTATGTGCATTAATAGTGGTTTTGGATAATTGGATTGCATGAGAATGGTTTTGTGGTAATTAGAATTGGTTTTGGTTATATTTACCCCAAATGTGTTTGCCGAAATGCCTATAATAATGTTTTCATTGTATTGAGTATTTTAATAGAACTCTTGCTTGGTTTAAAAAATGGTAAATGAATTATATATTCTTTAAATATGTTAGAAAGGTAAATGGCTAAATAGTTATGCCTGTGTGGTACATGGAATCCCCCAACTCGTTTTATATGGTAAATGGAAAGGAACTTAGAAGTCCTCTTAAAATTATATATTATTGGTTATGGATAGTACTTGAAAGTGTGGTCGGTTTGATAATACCACCACCAAATAACCTTTATTAATAAATAGTAAATGGATAGATTTGTTGCTTGGTAGTGGTTTTAATTAGGCAATAATGGTGAAATATGCAACAAAACTGTGGAAGGTGGAGGTCTTGGGGGGACCAAAATGGGAAAATAATATTTTTTGATGTGAGGTTGGTCTTCCTGACCATGTGTATTATGTCACACTAGATATTGAGCAATGTAATAGTCATCCCAGGTTTTCTTTCTTGGGCGTGCGACTTCATGCACAGGGCCCATTAAGTAGGGGTGATGAACCAATATAGCCCATGGATTGTTTAGGACGACAAAGCTACATAACCTAGGTAAAGGTTTTAAAGACATGCTAAAACCAGTCCCCTTTCTTGGCATAGTTATATATATATATATGTATGGTTATGTTCATATGTATGGTTTTACTTGGTTTTATAAATGGCATTATTTTATCCTCATCTTGAGATCATGTTAGCGTTCACCTGCTAATCCATCTAATATCAGCTGTATACCACGATATGCAGGAATCGATCATTAAACTTTTCTTACATAGTAATTGATTCTAGGATCAACATATGGACTTAAGTGGTGAGCTTCCATCCTTTTGGAAGGCTCAATTTCATGTTATGGATATATTTAGACACTTTTATTTTATTTTGGATATTCATTTTAGCCATGGTTAGGGGCATGTCTCAATCGAATTTAATTACTCTTTTGGTTAAAGGCTTTGTGGTAGTGCTATGGGCTGGAATAGGCAGGATCAGTATTGGTGTTACCCTTGGCATTGGAATAAGAATGAGGGATGACATCATTGGATGATATTTGTGGTTGTTCCATCATATTTCATTTTGGGATTAAATTAAATATATTTTGGAACGTATTGGGTTATGGCCTAGTTTATGGCCCTTGTTTCGGTATTGGTTTGGTATTGTTGGATTATTAGTATGGGATGATCTTATACTAGAGTCTTCATGTGATTTGTTGCACTATCTTGATACAAGCTCAAAATTTAGTCAACTCACTGCAGTCGGTCGAAGGTTGGATAGGGTTACAGGGGCAGTGTTCGGTCTTGATCGGATATGGGATGGACATTAAGATTATGCCCCTGGTTGGGTCCTATCAAGCTTATGTTAAAGCCTCGATTCATGGTCAATTGGGAGTTCATAAATTCGTGTTGAGTAGTCTCTTTTAAGGGTATGTAGCGCACCATACTATTAAGGGAGGGATACAGGGCATTTAGGAATGTCTTTCTTTCTTGGTGTTCTATTCTCAAGCCTGGAGTCATAATCATGAAATCTTCTCTAATCTTTATTTGTTCATCTTTCACATGATGCCTCATAGATCTAAAACACAAGAAAATTCTTCTATCCCATCTAGAGGTAATGCTGAATGGGTGCATCCTTCTAGGGTTTATTTTTTATCTCACTGTCCTATTCCTAATAGTTATGGATTTCCACTAGTTTATACTACTCCTCTTCAAGTCGAGGTGACTAATGTGGAATTCTGTTAATCTATTCATATTATTTGTCCAATATTTGTTGCTCAGGCTGAGCAGGGTACAACTAGTGATTTGTCTATTAAGGCCTCAAGAGTTGGCAAGTTTATGAAGATGGATCCTCCCATATTTTTTTGAGTTAAGTTGGAGAACAATCCACAGGTCTTGTTGGAGGAAATAGAAAATATATTTTGGGAGACGCAGGCTACCTATATAGAGGGTGTAAACTTTCCAACTTAACAAAGGTATTGCTTATTAGTTGTATGAAGAGTGGGATAGGGAAAGGTGTGATGTCGAAGAATAAGTATTATGGGATACATTTTCTAAGACCTTCTTAGATCATTTCTTTTCCAAAGAGTTGGGGAATGATCAGATAGAGGAGTTTGTGAACCTCAAGCAAAGGAAGATGTCTATAAAGGAATATGCCTTGCAATTTCAACAATTATCAAGGTATACTCATGATTTAGTTGTTGACATTTGGGCAATAATGGGGAAATTCACTTATATGTTGAATCTGGATTTACTTTTTGAGAGCAAGAATGCCTTACTGATTAAAGCCATCAAAATCTCTAGGTTGACTCTTCATATGCAGCAAGTGGAGGATAAAAAGAGGAAGCAGGTAGAGTTTGTTGATAGATAGGGTAAGAGGAGTAGGTTTCTGACTAGCGAGGTGATCAGTAACAGAGTTGTGAGGATAGTGGCAATTGGCAGAAAAAGAAGTGAGGGAGTTCTTGTTTCTACTCTTCTGCTAGTACTCCTTACTAGTTGGGCGACAGGTATCATCAAGGTGGTGATAATTTCTAGGAACAGGGTGCCAAATTGTAAGAAAGGGGGGGACAGTTAGTTTTTTCATGCCCTCCTTGTCGGTTCTGTGGTCATCCTCATTAAGGTTATTGCTATGAAAGAAGTTACAAATGCTTCAAGTGTGGCCAGAAAGGCTATCGGCTCAAGGATTTTCTAGTTAATATGGTTACTACGGGGGAAAATAAGATTCCTATCACTTCATCTTCTGCTCCAACACCTAGTGGTGTTGCATCTACTTCTGATATTGCTCCTGGAGCTAGTATTTGTCAGAAAAGGTTGTATGCTTTGGCGTCCCAATAGGAATCCGAAGCATCACCTAATATCTTTACTAGTACATTAAAACTTTTGTTTTGTGATGTCTACTCTTTCATAGGTGACTCTTTATGTGGCTGTATCTTTTGGTTTTGATCTGGAACTTATTTCATTTCCTTTTTTTGTTTTTACCATAGTAGGTGACTTAGTTATTCCTAAGAAGTCTATAAGGGGTGTGTTATATCTGTTGGTGGCAAAAGAACTTGATTTACCAATTTGAGTTGGTTATAGTGGATTTTAATGTCATTTTAGGTATAAATTTGTTGCACTTATGTTACGCATCCTTGTATTATCGAACCCATGAGGTTGTCTTTAGGTTTCCTAGCTATCTGGATATTGAGTGGGAGGGTGATTTTCTTGCTCCTAGGGGGAAGTTTATTTATTATCTTAGAGCTTAGAGGTTGATGTCTAAAGGTTCTGTTTATCACTTGGTCTTGGTTAAAGATTCTAACTTAGAAGGTCCATTTTTTCATTCGATTCCGATAGTAAATGAGTTTCCAGAGGCCTTTTTGGATGATCTTCCTGGTGTTCCTCTAGATAGGAAAATAGAGTTTGGTATTGACTTGGTTCTAGATACTCTTCCAATTTCTATTCGTTCATATAGAATGGCTCTGGATAATTTTAGGGAACTCAAGGCGCAACTTAAGGACCTTCTAAATAAGGGGTTTATTCATCCTTGTGTATCCCCATAGGGTGTACCGATGTTGTTTGTGCGCAAGAAGGATGGTTCCCTTCGGATGTGCATTGACTATAGACACATAACATTAAAGAACAAGTATTCTCTTCTATGGATAGATGATCAATTGATTAGTTGAAAGGAGTCAAATTCTTTTCTAAGATAGATCTTCGGTCTGGGCACCATCAACTATAGATTAGGGAGGTGGATATCCCTATGGCATCTTTTCATACTTGGTATGGGCACTTTGAGTTTTGGTTATTTCATTTGGGTTGACTATTCCAACGATATTTATGGATTGGATAAATAACTTCTTTCGTCAGGATTTAAATTTTTTCATTATTATGTTTATTTTTGACATTCTAGTTTATTCAAAGAGTGAGGTGGATCATGATAATCACCTTCATATGGTGTTGCAGACCTTAAGAGAATAGTAGTTGTACTTCATGTTCTCCAAGTATGAGTTTTGATTAAACGTTGTAACTTTCTATGGTCATATTATTTCTAGTAAGGGGATCATAGTGGATACGCAAAAAGTTGTTATGTTGAAGAGGTGGCCTAAAACCACGACTCCATCTAACATTCGAAGATTTATGGGTTTAGCTACTTATTATAGGCCGTTTGTGGAACTCATTTCATTGATTGCTGCTCCTTTGACTAAGTTAACTCAGAAAAAGGTCAGATTTTCTTGGTCGGATGCTTGTGATGGGATTTTCAAGAAGTTAAAAGATAAGTTAACTTTATCTACAAATTCTAATATTGTCAAAAGGCAATGATGGGTTCGTGGTTTATTGTTATATATCTTGGGTAAGTCTTAGTTGTGTTTTCATGTAGTATGGAAAGGTGATTGTCTATTCTATCAGGCAGTTGAATGTGAATGAGAGAAACTATGCTACTCATGATTTAGAGTTGTTGGCGGTTGTGTTTACTCTAAAAATACAGAGGCATTCTTTGTATGGTATGAATATGAATATCTTTTCTGATCATAAGAGTTTACAATATGTGTTCACTCAAAAGTAGATTAATCTCAAGTAGATGAGATGACTTGATTTTCTCAAGGACTATGATATGAGTCTTCACTATCACCCAGGTAAGGATAATGTGGTTGCTGATGCTCTTAGTAGGTTATCCATGTGGAGTTTTGCTTATGTGAAGCAAGGAAAATAGGAATTGGTGATTGATTTTCACCACTTGGCTAGTCTTGGAGTTGCCTCTTGGACTCCAAGAATGCAGGTATAATGGTATAAGAAGTGGTTTGGTCGTCTCTTGATGCGAAGATTAAGGAGAAACAAGTGTTAGATCCTATCTTAATGAAAATCAAGAGTGATGTTAGTAGGCAAAAGGTAGTGGTGTTTGAGATTAGTTGAGATGGTACTTTATGTTACCAAGGGAGGTTGTGTATTCCTATTGTCGATGGTTTACGACAAAGGAGTTAGGCTAAGGTGCATGAAGTGTGTAATGTTATTTATCTAGGCTAAACTAACATGTATCATGATCTCAAGGAGATTTATTGGTGGAATGACATGAAGGGATGTGGTTGATTTTTTGCCAAGTGTATAGTATGTCAACAGGTTAAAGTTAAGCACATGAGGCTAGGAGGGTTGTATCAAGAAATTAATTTGGCCGAATGGAAATGGGAAATGATAAATATAGACTTCATTACCAATATTCCTCGATTTTGGAATCAATATTATTTGATTTGGGTTATCATGGATAGGATGACTAAGTTTGCCTACTCTTTGCTAGAGTGGACTGCCTTGTTGATGGAGGATTATGCGAAGCTATATCGTTACGAATTTATGAAGCTGTACGGGGTGCCTATATCAATTATTTTGAATCGTGGCACCCAATTTATATCTTACTTTTGGAGATCATTTTAGAAAGGGTTGGGGATTAAGGTTATTCTTAGTACTGCTTTCCACCCGTAGATGGAAACTAAAGTAGAAAAAACCATTCAGACATTAAAGGATATGCTTCGGGCTTATGTGATTGATTTTTATGGCAATTGCGTGGAGTATCTACCTTGGGTAGAGTTTACTAACAACAATAACTATCATTCTAGTATTGGTATAGTCATTTTTGAGGGATTGTATGGTAGGAGCCTGTAGATCTCCAATTGATTGGTTCGAGCTTCGTGGGGCAGATATGTTTGGTCCCTACTTAGTTTACCAGGAAATGAGAAAGGTAAAGGTGATTTATGAAAAACTTAAGGCTGCCTAAATTTACGAAAAGACCTAATCAGATGTTAGGCATAGAGACTTAGAGTTTTAGGTTGGGGATAGGTTTTTCCTTAAGGTATCTCTCATGAACAGACTAATTTGATTTGATAAGAAAGGAATCTCAATCCCTATATTGGTCCTTATATGATTTTGCGGAAAATTGGTAATGTTCCTTATGAGCTGGAGTTGCCTTCTAGCTTGAGCTTGATTCATCCAGTCTTTTATGTTTCCATGTTGAGAAAGTGCATTGGTGATCCTTCTTTGGTTGTTCCTTTGGAAGGAATGGGTATCGTAGATTCTTTGTTTTATGAAGAAATCCCGGTTGATGTCTTAGATAGGCTGATTCGTCGATTCTGGAGAAAGGATGTGGCTGCGAGTAAGGTTCTTTGGCGGAACCATAAAGTAGAAGAAGCTAGAGGGAAGCGAAAGAGGACTTGAATTCTAAATATCCATATTTGTTCGTGTGGAAGATATGTGTTCTTTAATACATCTTTATTTATAGAGTTTGTTAAAGGAAAGATTAATATCCTTGCCTCTTTGTTTTCAAACTTTGTTAAAGATAGGGAATATAATTCATAAGATGATGCAAATGACTCGATCCTTATGAGGGAGACTGAAACACCTTGGTTTTTGGGCCATAGAAAATTTCTTGGAATTCAGATCTATTGACCTAATACGCCTCATGGGTATGAGCCATATAGTGGGGTACAGATGGTATGGTCCAGTCGTATGCTGACTAGTGTTGCTTGGTGGGATGGATTTTGTTATTGGAATGGATATCACTTTGGGGTATGAGTCTTATTGGTGGTTACGGATCATTTCACTCCTTACTTAATCTTAGAATTAGTTACTTCGATTGGATCTGAGTATGGTGGCTTACCATGTTCCATAAGACAGGGTATTAGTGTTACCAAGGACTAGTATGGTAGATAGTGTCTAAATCTTTCAGGGATACGGATGAAAGGTATGGACATATGCTTTGGCTACGACTTGGTTGGATGATTCATATGCTGGACAGTGTCAGATCCAAAGGTTAAGGCTTAGGATATGAGTGAAGGATACAACTAGTATTGGAGGGTACGACTCGTATAAGTCAGTTGTATCCCCGTGATGGGATTTTGAAAAACATAAGTGGGGTTATTCTTGACACTTCCCTACTTATCCTAATAAGGTCCCATGACTTCTAACCTACTTCAGAGGTTATTTAACCTATTATTCCATTCATTAACACTTAGAAACTCTTTTAAACACTCAATAATTCTCTCAAAAGCATTTGGGCAAGGGAAACTAGGGTTTCAACAAGAGGATTGATTTTGGGCTTGTCTTGGTGATTTCTTTCCATCGTCATCATGGTTTTAGGCATTTTCTCTTCCCTCATTAATGATTCTAACTATAAGCATTGCTTTTATGATTGTTTTCACGACTTTATTGATTGTATGATATTGATTTTCAACTATGAATTAGTGGTTTTTATTTTAAATGGTTGGTTATGGTTTTCCATTGTTTTAAGTATGCTTTATGTGCATTAATGGTGGTTTTGGATAATTGGATTGTGTGGGAATCGTTAAATGGTAATTGGAATTTGTTTTTGTTACATTATGCCCCTAATATGTTTAACAAAATGCCGATAAGAATGTTTTCATTGCATTAAGTATATTAATGGAACTCTTGCTTATTTTAAAACTTGGTAAAGGTATTAAGCATAGTTTAAATGGTTTTGAAAGGTAAATTTCTAAATGGTTAAGCTTGTGGGGTACATGGAATCCCCCAAGTGGTTTAGTATGGTAAATTGAAGGACACTTGGAAGTCCCCTTAAATATATAAATGGTTGGGCATAGATTGTACTTGCAAGTACGGTTTATATGATGCTAACAATAATAATGGCCTTGGTTAATGGTTTAGTTATTTGGAAAATTGTTTTAATTTGACATTAATGGCGGGATATGTACAAAATCCGTGGAAGGATGAGGTCCTCAGGGGACCAAAACTGGAAACTCATATTTGTCGATGTGAGGTTGGTCTTGGTTACCATGTGCATGATGTCACACTATATTTTGGTCGATGTACTATGCATCCTAGGCTTTTTTCCCAAGTCATGCTGCTACATGCACTGGGGCCATCTCAATAGAGGGAGTAGAACCCATATTCAGTGGGTTGTTTAGGACGGCAAAGCTATATAACCCAGGTAAAGGTTTTAAAGTCTAAACCCGGTCCCCTTTCCTGGCATGGTTATATATATATATAGGTATGGTTTTGTGCATATAGATGGTTTTACTTGGTTTTATAAATGACATTATTTTATTCATATCCTGAGATCATACTTGTATTCCCCCGCTAACCCGTCTACTGACGGCTGTATAAGCATGCTATGCAGAAACCAACCGTTCTACTCTTTCTACATAGTAATAACTTGGGAACAGCATTTTGACTGAAGTGGTAAGCTTTTATCCTTTTAGAAGGCTCCATTTTATGTATGGATATTTCTAGTCGCTTTGATTTTATTTTGGATATGGTTTTTATACATCGTTGGGGGTATGTCCAAAATGAATTTTATTACTCTTTTGGTTAGTGGATTTGTGCTACTACTATGGGTTTGAATGGGCGGGATCGGCATTGGTGTAAGCCTTGTCTTTTGTATAGTATTGAGGATGGAATGATCAGACATTATTTCTCATTGTTCCATCATATTTCATTTTGGGATTAATTATATTATGTTTTGGAACATCTTTGTTTATGGCTTAGTTTATGGCCGTTGTTTCATTGTCGGTTTGTTATGGTTGGATTGTTGGTATGGGATGGTTAAACTTGATCTGGTCGGTCATGATTGTGATTTTATCCTAGAGTCTTCTTGTGATATGTTGCACTATCTTGCTACATGCTCAAATTTAAGCCAACTCAGGGCAGGCGGCTGGGTATTGGGTTATGTAACGGGGATGGTCTACGGTCTCGATCAGACTTGGGACGCCCATCACGACAAGGCCCCAGTCGGTTCGAATCATGAACTTATTTTTATATGAAATACAATGCATGATATGCAGGAATGAACTAACATCTCATGTAAATATTACACTTTAAATAAGAAATTTAATATTACAAGTCAAATCAAAACTTTTTCTTAGTATTAGAAATTGTATTGATGCTTAACCCTCACCTATACGGGATTATCATTTCCTATAACTCCTAACACAAGAAAATAACTAATAACCATTTGAAAAAAGTCAAAGAAAGTCTCAACTTGCCTTCAACGGAGACTCATAAAGTCAAAACAAAGCCTTATCCTTTTGAGTGACCTCCATAAAAGCCAAATCTAGTCAACTATGGATTATTCATAAGACTATTAAACTAAGAACATCCATGATAGAATACTTCTTATGTGGTGTAATACCTCGCAAAGTTCTCTTCTAGTCTGAGCCTTAGAGCATATCTAGAAAAACAGAAAATATGATTCTAAAAGTTTCAGAAGTATCTTCCCAAGTTCATGTAGATCATTGAATAAGATTTCCATCGATACCAATTTTATCAAAATCCGACATCAGACGAAAATGTTATGGCCGTTATACTGAGCATTATCGGAATCATAGGTTTGACGGTTGATCTGACAGACCGCCAAGTTCTTGGTGGACCGTCAAGTGTCCCGTCAGACCAGGGCAGTGGCTTCCTTTTTCAGTCATCATGTGACGGCCAAAGTGGTGGACCGTCAGAAAGTTGATGGACCATTAAGGGGCCCATCAGACTGAGGCAGAATGTCCTATTCCTGGACCTCGAGTGACGGATGATCTGGTGGACCATCAGATTTATGATGAACCCTCACTTCGAGGTAGAACATCCCAGTTTTGTCACTTTAGTGACGGACGACTTGGTGGACTGTCAGTCACTTTGACGGACCATCAGGTCAGTCATCACAGACCCCGATCGAAAGTTTCTAGACAAATTTTAAAGGGGCATTTTAGTCTTTTCCACATCCTCCCCCAGCTGTATAAATAACGGGCCAAGGGCTTTCAACTGTATTTTTCTCTCTTCCACCAAAAAATTAGGGTTTCCAAAATCAAAATACTCCCTTCTCCTTTCATAAAATTGAAGAGAGATCAAGAAGGATCTAGATGAATCAAGAACTCCTTTCAAGAGCCTTCAAGAAAAGAAATTCCCAGATATATAGATGTTGATTCTTGGGTCCCTTTCATCCAAGAAGCTCAACTACCTTTTTTTAAAAAAAAATAAAGGATTTTATTTTTTGTGATATTCCATGATTTCTAGGAGTTGAAGTTGATGTTACTTGTGTTGTTGAGTTTGCATTCATGATTGTTTGTAAGATTTATGGTTTTTGACCCTAGTATGTGGAATTTATGTGATGTTGCAATGAGCCCTTTTAAAGTTGTGTCTATGTGAGGTGTTATGAGATTAGGGTGTACAGATGGTTGAATAAGCGGAGTATGCACCCCATAGGTTGGATGAAAAGCTGAGGTGAAGCATAGATGGGCATTGTAGTATGTTAAAGGGGAAACCTAAAGTTGTTGGCTAGTCCATGCACATCTAGTGTTTGATAAAATGCCTTAGTGAGCGGAATGAGCCATAATAATATGAAATACCCGAGTAGGTGTAGAACTAGACATGTCTAGTGGTTGTCGAAAGACCGTACTGAGTAAGTTGAGACGAAATATCGGTAAATCTTCCAAGTGAATGCTCTTTGATTTATTTTAAGTTTTGATACATGGTAAGTGGTTAGCAAGAGAGTAATGACATGATACAATGATGTTTTGCTAAAATCTTATGATATCTAGATATATGTCGAGACCGATATATGTGTGAAGTATTTGAGGGAAGACTTTGTTGAATGGGGTATAATTTAATAGCATGTCTTTCTTAAGGTAGTTTGTGACGATGAATCAATATTGATGACCCCCTAAATGTTATTAGCGATCCTTTGGTAATCATGATGGTGAATAGAGGTTTATATTTCCTAAATCATAGATGCGATGTCGTAAGGTTTGCGAGGGGGAAAGTATGTTATGATTCTGAAATGCTTAGAGTGACCCCTTGGTAGTTGTGATGATGAGTAGAAGTTTGTGAATTCTTAGAGGCTTGAGGTGATGACTGATTGTGAAATTGAATATATGGCATGATTTCTGAGTTTCTTGTGAATATGTCTGAATGATGGTAATGATGCATGAATGCTTGTGATGCTTGAATTAATGATGATGCTTTACTTCTATGTTATCGAGTCCTGGTGGTATTTATACCCAAAAATAGAGCTATTGTCTAGAGCCCATGTCAATTTCTCGATAATTCCAACTGAACCATAATTTTTAGAACTCAGTGAACTATAGAACTCTGTATCCTAACACAAGTGTGAATCTTAATAAAGCTTAGTAATCTCAGTTATCTCTGTAATCTCTGTATCGTTAGTAATCTAGCCACAGACCTGTACTCAGCCTAGTCCTAATGGAACTCAAGTGATTCAATTCTAATCTCAGAAATGATTCGAATAATCTAATCAAGCTATGTATCATCAGTCAGATACCGTGATTCGATATTGTTTCTATCAGATACGAAACCAAGTGATCTCAGTGTATTTAAGACAGATCATTTGAGAAATATGATCATGTAAACAGATTCAGCTTTATTGTGTTCATTCTAAGGATTTAGTGAGAGTCTTTTAGTTGGGAGTAGAAACTAGCACTGAGAGAGGGAAGGGATGGCAATTCCTCCTATCAAAGAGAGAGGCCAGAGTCATTAGTAGCAATCTCTGAACTCTAGAACTGCGTAGCCAGCGTAGGATACAAGAGTCCCTAGTAGTAGAGGTTTTCACCGTCAGAGAGGTTGACTATTATATTACCTCAGGTCGACTTTCCTAGGAGGGTTATCCCATCACAGAGGCTTGACTCGAGAGTGAGTCTTTACCCATGGCACGGTATTGGCGCCCTTCCAGCTGGGGTTACTGGTTGGACCCCACCTTTGGTAGATCAGGGCATGTTAGTTAAGTGACTACTTCCCACAGTTGCAGTTTCAGTATCAATCTTCAGAAGTTAAGACCGTGTGGTACAGTCGTCTATCTCAGTAAGCAACTCAGATAGTTCCATTGATACATGGACCATCCCATCAGATAGGCTTGGCATCATATAAAGATGCTTACTCTCATATTCAAAGATCTCCCATCAGATAGGCTTGGTCTGTTTCTCAAAATTTGTTGAGTATTCTTTTTGTCGGATTCAGATATAATCCTATTTTCTTATCATTGATAAAGCTTTCAAAGTTATCTGTTAGAAAAGTTGAATCTCTAATTCTGTTGGTTGAAAGCGGTAAGCTCAAAACTCAATCTTTGATATAAGTATACTCAAATCCTCAGTAATCAGTAGCAGATGAGTTAGTGGTTCAGTATCTCAGTGATTTTAGCTCGCAGTAAAGCGGTACCCAAGCTCAAGTCTCTAGATTTGTGATGATTATGAGTATGATTTATGCATTCTTGTATGTATGCTTGTTTTCGTGCAGTATTCTCATGATCATTTAGGTTATAAATATTTTTCATGTATAAGCTCTTGCATTTAGCCTTACCCCGTCTACATTCTTGGTACATCTTGTGCTGATGCATTTGCGCTATGGAGTCTCATTTGACACCATAGGATTATAAGAACAGGACCCACAGTATCATTAGCATATCATTCCCAGTCAGCAGCAGTAGCAGTGAGTCCTCTTTTTTCGAGGATGAGTTTTAGTTTTCTATTATTTTAATCAAAATCTACTTTCAGTTGTCGAAGTTAGTTTTGGACCTGTCCTATCAACTCCATAGTTCAGTCAGATATAGGCTTTGTAGACGGATGTATTGTATAGTATTCAGTTTTATATTTTGAGTATTTATAGATGTGTTGAACCTTATGGCCAGTTTCTGCATTTATTCCAGATATTATGCAGTGTATAGGTACAGATATCAGTAAAGGGTTAGCTTGTGGTCCTTCGCGGTCACAAGCACCGTGTGACATCTTGGGATGGGATCTCGGGGTGTTACATGAGGGTTCAAAAATACAACCAAAAAATCAACCTTGAGCTCACAAGTGGAAACTGGAATTTAATTGAAAAATCAATTTACCCATAACTTTAAATCTAAAATATCATAAAAAAATGGAGTTGATATCGACCTTGAAATTATTAAATTAAAATATCAGACTTTAACTTTTTTGTAAAACCCCCCAAAATTTTGCCACAACCCGAACCCGTCCTAGCCGTGATGGGTATCTCAAGACCACTTTGGACCAAAAACCACCCCCTTAGCCTAACCTCAAGAGCACAATAATCATAAAAGTAAAGATGAAGCCAATCAAAACAATGGTAATAGTAATAGGAATAGATGAATAAAATGATAGTTCAAAGAATTCAAATAACAATCCATCCACACTTGTCTATAAAAGACTCTAAAACCATAATAATATCTAAGTCGGGACATGCCCCTACCTTTGAACAAAAATAATACAAAAGTACTACGATGATAAATAAAAATAATGGAATGAAAAGGCATACTGAAGTATTGAGGCTCACTATTTCCCAATAACTCAACGAGCGTGCTCAGTAACCTGATGTTGCACAACTACAATTAAAAGACCTTCAGAACCTACATCATAAAAAGATATAGCATCTAAGGATGATCAGTGAGATAGGCACTGTCTCATAACTCAAGGATTAAGAACAAAATAATCCAATTACCAAAATCAAGTCATAAAACAATACACCGAATTCATATACATTTATATAGTGTGGTGGGATGGGGACAAGGGTCATGAACATGACAGCTTACATATTTCATGTGAACTGTTTATCTGAATCCGTCCTAGAGGCACCCATGGGCTATGTGTTTTCAACACCCCATGCTGAAAGAGCTCCATGCATGTTAGATGCACGAATCGAGAAAAAATAAATGAAAAAGTTAAACCACCAATGCAATAGCCATCCCAAACTACATAAATCAAGTGTGCATCAAGCACAAACATGAATACAGTCCCCAATGCTAGCAAACATAGTTTTCAGTGTTTGTCCCCATGGGACTTACACCTTCATGTGAGCTACACAATTCATCTTTAAGTTCACATTAAAATAATTTGCACATAAACCAACCATTAACCCCAGGAGTCATTCATTAAGTCATTTACCACTTGGTATCGTCATATCATATATGTGTGCAAGCTAATATCTTTATGCCAAACTAATCTACATATTCAAATTTGACCCCTAATTTCCATTTAAAATCCTAAACAAAGGCCACCACGGCTATCCAAAACCACAATAATATCCATTTATCCTATAATACAATGCAATGTGTTCAAAATAAGTTAAACCATGCAACTATCCTTATTTAAAACTAAGATGATAAAGTGGGTTGAGTTTAATGCCAATTCTAAGAAAAAATTCATCCAATTTGGGGAAACCCATGTCTCCTATTTCAATAATTTAAACAATGAATCTCTTCAATCCCCAGCACATCATTTTAAAGAATGAATAATCAATGTAAGATATGGTATAAGTAATTCAATCAGTAGAAACAAAAAACCTCTTTACCCAATTTAATAAGACAGTTTAAATCACATGAAATCCATTCAATTAATGACATAATGTAAAATTAAAGTTAGGGAACAAAAACATGCCTGAAATTCATAAAAAATAGAAGTCAACTCAAATTTTAGTGTATGAGTTAAGGTACCACTCGTACCTAAGGGTACCGTTTAGGTGGGTGGGTCGTACCCTCTTCTGAGTTGGTTTTCAGCTTTTTAGCTGAGGACATTCTAGATATTTCCCATCCCAAAAACCATATGTCCCCATGTTATATAACCCTTGGTAACCTCTCATAACACACTTTAAAGGACATAAAAACTCTCAAATCCTATCTAAACTCTCTCTTGATAATTAAAGGATATAGTTTCTACAAGTGTTCTTCGAAGGGCTCAAAAGTTAAGTTTCTTCCCATTAATTTTCTTATATAAGGCATGTACTCCTCCCTCATTGTTATGTCCAACTAAAGTATTATTTTAATTAGTTTTATACATTGATTTTGAATTATGTATAATGGATTTTAAAACCAAAGTTGAGGTTTTGAAGAATATTGATGAGTATTATTTACTCTTGGTTTAAACTATGTTTTCATGTGTTTTTGGTCATGGTTTGCACATGTTGGTGATTTTTGTTTGTGGTTGAATTAATAGGTTATGGGTAACCCTAAACTTGGTGGTTTATTTTTTGTTTTTGTCTAGCTAAAGGTATGTCATCAACATGTTAGATAAAATGCCTATGAGAAAGTTCATACTATATAGTTGGACTTTTATTGAAACTATTGCATTGTATGGTTTAGATGGTTTTTAAATGGGTTAAATGTTATTGAATAGTTTGAAGTGGTTTTTAGTGGTTTAAACTATTTGGAATGGTAAAATGGTAAGGCCTATGTGGTAACGAAAATATTTTGAATGAAAACCTTGCAGGGTATTGGGAATCCCCTACGAAAAACATAATAATGAAATACCTGTGGGGTACACAGGAATCCCCACAGTAAGCCTAATAATGATGTACTTGTGGGGTATATGGGAATCCACTAAGTGAACTTAATAATGTAACCAATGAGGCACATAAGAATCCCTTAAGGTTTGCTAAGGACATTGCTTGCAAGCCATAGTCGGTATGATGATACCACCTAAAATAGCCCTGATTCATAATAATAAAATTGGTGGCTTGGTTGTGTGGAAATGCTTTTAATTATTCATTAATGGCTGGGTGTGATAGCTAACCGAGATGGTGGGAGTCCAATGGATGAATACTAGAAACTCACATTTGCCGACATGAGTATTGGTCATGGCAACTATCTATGATACATACGAAGTACATGGGTATCCCCTAAGTACACATGTACATATTCATCATAGAGAATAAAGGGTACTCGATAATTCACTACTCATATGGCATCTCTGGTTCATACAAGTACACGCATCCAGGCCTATCTAGGGGTAAAAATAAAACCATATAGCTCATTGGTGGAGTATGATGGATAAGTTACACATACCCAGGTTAATGGTATTAAAGGCATGCTAAACTCAGTTTTCTTTCCCGGCAGGGAATATATATATATGTGTGTATGCATAGTTATGAACTCATATAGTTGGTTTACTTGGTTTTAAAAGTTAGAATTATTCTACCCGAATCTTGAGTGCATGTTAGAATTCACTCGCTAACCTATCTTCAAGCGGCTGTATCCACACGCGATACAGGAACCAACTATACAATTTTTTCAGCTCATTGGTCGAATTCCAAAATAGTCGATGTTTGATTGAAGTGGTGAGTTTCCATATTTTGGGAGACATCTATTTCATGTTACGGATTACTTTACATTTATTTTCCTTTTCATAACTTTAGTTTTAAGGTATGTTCTTTGGCATGTCTAGACTAGATACTCTTTGGTTTGGTGTAGAGGCTTTGTATGGAGAACTATGGACTGGGTTTAGAATGGTCATGATATATATATATATATACATTGGATTATCATTTTTGGTTTGGTTAGTTGTTTGACAGATTGACTTGGTTGGGTTGTTCTAGTAAGTAGACCTATCCCAATGTCATTATATATTCAAATTGGCTATCTAATTATATGTTAGGAATACATCTGACTCTGGGTATTTTTTTGTTGGTTGGAGTAGGTTTCGGAGGTTGTCTCTAGTCTCGGTTTGAGTTGTGCTGCACATTATGATAAGTCCCTTGTTCAAGTTGTGTAAAGTTCCTATTAACAACTAAGATATGTTAGCAGTGAGGTATTGTAATACCCCGATTTGCTGAAGCGTAATGCTATACGGTGCTCATGAACCCGAAGGACCAAAAACTAACCCATGACTGATATCTCTACCTATATACTACAAATCATGATATAATAGTACGGAATACATGGAACTGTAAGGCTATAAGGTTCAACTAAATACAATCATGGGGGTGAAAATACCTAAAATAACTCAATCTGAACGTAAATCTAAAAGTAAATCTGAAAGCCTCTAAACTGTCTGAATAAGGAGTTGAAGGACATATCTCCAACTAACTCCGTAAAACTGAACTGAAGAATAAATAAATGAATCAAATCATATTGTCCTCGAATCAATGAGGACTCACTGTATCTCAGGAACTGGAACGCTACCACTACTGCTGGGCTGGAGCTCGTGTCTAGGAACCTACGGTGTAATATGAAAAGAAAGCACCATAGCACAAATGCGTCAGTACAACTGGAGTACTGAGTATACGAGGAAGGTAGGCTAAACATAAAGGGTTTCATGCATGAACAACACTAACTGACTAATATGAACGTGGGAGTGCAAACACACATATATAGAAACTGGGACCGTGAATACGTGATAGCACGACCTGTAAGCTAATACATGGTTCACTGATAACTGTCATGAATGATACTAAAACAGATATCATGGATGACTGTATCTGATAGTCATGTATATATACTGAAATCTGATGAACGCTCTAATTTTTTTTACTGAGACTGATACTAAAACTGATAATACGGATAACTGTATCTCACAGTCCTGTATATACTGAATTCTGAGGAACGCCCTGAGTTTTTTTACTGAGACTTTTACTGAAATTGTGGAAAATAGTGTTTAACTGACATGCCCTGTATATGCCGTTATGGCTAAGTTAGGGTCCAATCTCTGCCCCGACTAGAGGGGTGTCAATACCGCGCCATTGGTAAGGACAATTAGGATCTGGAGGGTACTCAATGAGAATGGTGGGAACCCTAAAATAACGGGTTAATCTACCCCATCAACCCTAAGCTGATGGGTTAAGATGTCTCAACCTACACTGGCTAGGTGGTTTTGGAACACAAGGATTGCTACTAAGAATCACACCCTGAACTGGCGGGTGACTTCCCATCCTTGGGTTCATTCGGTGCTAACCTCTACTCCCATCTGGTGGGAAACTGAGCTGAATAACTAAGCTGAACTGAATAATTTAAATGAATTGATTAGTTGAACTGATACTGATTAACTGGACTGATACTAGTGGTATTGTTTAGAAGAGCTAAACTAAGTTTACTGTATTCAAATGACTGATAGAATGTTACTGATATCTGACAACTGACTAAGATCATGGGATTTTCCTGAGTCACATGACTGACTGAAGTCTATGGAATCATAGCTTGAGTTTGGATATCATGAAACATGACATGGATCTAGGAACACAGCTATAGTTTTCGGGTACAAGTACCCCCAAGACTCGATGGAAGGAAACCGACGCACATGACTGACTTGATCATAAGAGTAGAGTCCATAATCTACAATATCATAAGTAGGGATCTCATACTATGCATGGTTATCAACAATCTATTGCATGGAAAGGATTTCATATCATATGGAAGTACTTGCACAATATTAATAGCATGTTCGTTGCATAATCATATTGGAAACACATACTAATAGCATGAAAGTTCATGTGGATTGTATAGTTATCATGCATCTTGTTCATAAGTAGGATTTGCAAGTAAACATAGCATAATCTCATAAGAATAGTTCATGAGTATTCCAACAACATTTACAAGGCACATTAACAACATAGAAGTCATTGGAACGTAAGGGCATATCATGAATCATTCACTTAGTCACAATTTAGCTATATTACATGATTTCTAGTTCCTTAGCCATTATATCAAACACCTTACATGCACAACTTAAGCGTAGGTGAATACATAAAATTATACATCATGAACAACCAAATTTACATGTTTCCAACTCATATGATATCATGAATTCACAAAAAAAAAGACAAAGATTTCATCTTTGGAATCACCCAATATCAACAACATGATCATCAACACCCAACAATATAGAAATCATACTTTATAATGAAAAAGAGGAAAACAAACAAGCATCAACATGGGTATGATTATATCACCACAATCAACCAAGCTTTTGTATTTTAAAGATTGATTCTTGAACTATATGAACGAATTGAATCCATAGATGAGCACTATGCATACCTTAGAAGGAAGATTCTTAATGATTGACAGAGGAACTTCCTTGAAATTGGGTCTTCAAGCTTAATTATGCAACCCCAGTTGTTTTTCCCCTTTAGTGCAAATGGGCATAACTTTTCGCTCGGGTATTGGATTTAGGCGAATTTGGTATCATTGGAAAGCTAATTAGATTCTCTACAATTTGGTGTGTCTAAATCATCTATAATACCACATTCACATAGAGTTATACTCATTCATAGATGACCCTTGCAAAATCAAACACTAAAAACTTGATGGATTCAAAAACTCTTAGCTTGTATTACCTTAAGTGACTCATATGAACATGCTTAATGGATCATAAGCTATCCTATCACTAGGATATTCATTCTAAGTCATGTACTCAAGTATGAATCACAGGATTATGAACATGCGGGGTATTACAATATCTCCCCTTGGGAATATTCGTCCTCGAATGAGAATTTACTGAGAAGGGATACAAGATAATAAAACTTGAACTAAACATGAAGAACTGAAACTTGATCTCATAAATAACATGATAAAAATACTGAAATCATGTATATCTGATGCACGGACAACTAATACATGAATGCATGAATGAGTATGAAACGGTTAATAGGTACCAAGTTTAAACTGGAAACATTAACATGAAAATTAATAAGCTTAAGGAGAACTGTTACCTTGAGCTTGATCTGAATTGGCGGGGAAGAGGTGAGGATACTTGGTATGCATATCTGCTTCTGCTTCCCAAGTAGCTCCCTCATGAGATTGATTTTGCCAATGAACTTTGACTATAGGGACTTCTTTGCTCCTTAACCTACGAGTCTGATAATCTAAGATTTTGACTAGAATCTCTTCATAAGAGAGGCTATTCTGAATATCGATGCTCTAAATAGGGACAACAAGTGTTGGGTCACCTATGTACTTATTTAGCAAAGAGACATAGAAGACTGGATGGACTGAGGCAAGATCTGAAGGCAACTCAATCTCATAAGCTACCTTACCGAAGCGACAAAGAATTCTGAAGGGACCGACATACCGGGGACTGAGTTTCCCTTTCTTGCCGAACCTCTTCACTCCCTTCATGGGAGAGATATTAAGATAGACATAGTCATTGACCTCAAACTTGAGATCCTTTCTACGAACATCTGCATAGGACTTTTGTTGTCTCTGAGCAGCTCGGAGTCTCTCTCTGACCAACTGAACTTTCTCAAAGGCATCGAATACTAATTCAGTACCTATGACTCAGGCCTCACTAACTTCGAACAAACCAATCGAAGATCTACATCTCCTACCATAGAGAGCTTCGAATGGAGCCATCTGAATGCTAGAATGATAGCTATTATTGTATGCAAACTCAATCAAAGGCAAGTGGCCGTCCCAACTTTCCTTGAAGTCAATTGCACACGCCCATAGCATATCTTTAAGAATCTAATTGGTCCTCTCTGCTGGACCATCTTTCTAAGGGTGAAATGTTATGCTGAGATAGACTTGGGTACCGAGACCCTTTTAGAATGCTTTCCAAAAGTGAGATATAAACTGGGTACGTCTATCTGAGATGATAGATAGTGGAACACCATGTAACCTGACTAACTCCCTGATATAGAGTTTGGCATAATCCTCGATGGAATAAGAAGTATGAACAGGAAGGAAATAAGCTGACTTCATCATTCTATCTATAATGACCCAGACTAAATCATGCTGATGACGAGTTTTAGGCAAACCTATCATGAAGTCCATGTTAACTTCTTCCCACTTCCAAGTAGGAATGGTGAACTCTTTTATGGAACCACTAGGTTTCTGATGCTCTTTCTTAACCTGCTGACATGTTGATCACTTAGCCACAAACTCTGCAATATCTCTCTTCATCTTACTCCACTAATTGATCTCCCATATGTCACGGTACATCTTAGTGGCCCCTGGTTTAATAGAGTATCGCACACCATGGGCTTATACAAAAATTCATTTCCTCAATTCATCTACACCTGGAACACATAGACGACCTTGAAAACAAATAATGCCATTTCCCCTTGGGAGAAAACCTTGACTTTCTGATTCTGAATTGAATCTTTAAGCTTGAAGAGGCTAGGATCCCTGTCTTGTTTCTCTTTCACCTCGGAAGCTAGAGATGACTTTGAACTACTATGAGCATATACACCACCCTCTAAAGAATCGACTAAGCGAACGTCTAGTCTAGCAAGCTGATAGATCTCCTGAGCCATCTTTATCTTGCTATCCTCAATGTGAGAAATACTACCCATGGAGAGTCGACTGAGAGCATCGTCCACAATATTAGCCTTGCAAGGATGATAAAGAACAGTCATGTCATAATCTTTCAAGAGGTCTAACCACCTTCTCTGGAGAAGATTGCGATCTTTTCGGGAAAAGACATACTAGAGTCTCTTATGGTCTATGAAGACATCTACATAAACTCCATAGAGATAATGCCTCCAAATTATCAAGGCAAAAACTACTGCTGCTAACTCAAGATCATGAGTAGGATAATTCTTCTCATGTGGATTTAACTGTCTGGAGGCATAGGATATGACCTTACCATGCTGCATGAGGACACAACCTAAACCCACTCTGGATGTATCACAATAGACTACAAAACCGTCCGAACCATCTAGAATAGCTAGAACTGGAGCAGAGGTGAGTCGAGTCATCAACTCTTGAAAGTTCTTCTCGCATGAATTTGACCACTGAAACTTAATCTTCTTCTGAGTCAATCTATACATAGGAGATGCAATAGAAGAAAATCCCTCGATAAACCGTCTGTAATAGCCAGCCAAACCCAAGAAACTCCTTATATATGATGGAGATATAGGTCTGGGCCTGTATTTTATTGCCTCGGTTTTCTGAGAATCTACTCTAATGACATCACCAGAAATAGTATGGCCAAGGAATACTACTGATCATAGCTAAAATTTGCACTTGCTGAACGTAGGAATAACTCGTGATCCCTGAGAGTCTAAAAAACAATCCTGAGATGGTCTGCATGATCACGCACTATACAAGAATAGACCAGAATATTATCTATGAGACTATGACAAAGATGTCCAAGTACTACTTGAACACACGGTTCATCAAATCCATAAAAGGTGCAGGGGCATTGGTAAGACCAAATGACATGACTAAAAATTCGAAGTGACCATACCGAGTATGGAAAACTGTCTTTGAAATGTCACCTTCTCTAACTCTGAGCTGATGATAGCCTGATCTGAGGTCTATCTTGGAGAAGTAACTGGCACCCTGAAGTTTGTCGAATGGATCATCAATCCTGGGAAGAAGATATTTATTGTTGACCGTAACCTTATTGAGTTGACGATAATCAATACATATCTTGAGAACTATCTTTCTTGTGCACGAATAATACTGGCGCACCCAATGGGGAAACGCTGGGTCTGATGAATCCCTTATCTAAGAGATCCTTCAACTGATCTTTCAGTTCCTTAAGTTCTACTAGTGCCATTCTATAAGGTGGAATAGAAATAGCTTGAGTATCCAGAAGAAGGTCTATGCCGAAGTCTATTTCCCTTTCGAAAAAAAAGCCTTGAAGATCTTTAGTAAAGACATATGAGTATTGATTAGCTACATGGATTGTTTAATGGTGGGTATATTCAGAACTAGAATCTTTAACATGCATGAGAAAATACACATACCCCTTAGAAATCATTTTTCTTGCCTGAAGGTAGGGAATAAGTTGAACCCTAAATGCTGAAATGCTACCCTTCCACTCTAGGATGGGCTCATTCAGGAACTGCAAATGAACTATCCTATTTCTGCAGTCGACTGTGGCATAGCAGGAAGAAGCCAATCCATGCCGAGAATGACATCAAAATCAGTCATGTCTAACTCCACTAAATCTACTGACGAGGATTTCTGAGATATCATAACCGGGCAATTCCTGTATACCCCCTGAGCTATGAGGGTTTTACCTATTAGGGTAGAGACTGAGAAGGGCTTTGCTAGGACATCAGGGCTGATTCTAAAATTGCCTACTATGTATGGAGTAACGAAAGACTAAGATGCACCTAGGTCTAGCAAAGTATAAACATGAACATGGAAAATCTATAACGTACCAGTAACGATATCAGGAGAATTTTCTTGATCCTGCCAGGACTGCAGAGCATAGAGTCTATTTGGGCGTTGCCCACTGGTAGTACTGGAAATGACACTCTGCTAGTTCAGGTGATTAGACTGAGCTGTAGAATGATTTTTTTGACCCTGAAGACTTGACTACAGACACTCTCTAATCCTGTGGCCTGGCTTGCCATAACCAAAATAGACATTACTACCGGCACTGCAAATGCCCATGTGGTTCTTACCAAAAATCTGACAAAGGGAATTCATTCGGGCACTTCTAATACTGCCCTGAGATTTAGAGCCTGGCGCTTTGTCTCTATTGCCATCTCTAAACTTCAGCACTAGAGCGCTGGAAGAAGAAGGAGCTAGAACGGCTAACTTGGAGCAAAACTATGAACAGTTTCTTCCATCTAACTTGGAGTGAGCAAAGATGAAATTACCTAACCTAGCTCTCTTGTTCTGCCTCTCCATAGTCTGAAACTTCTGCTCTTCTACTTGCTGGGCATGGGTTATGAGTCTTGCTAAGGTCATATCACCGATCAGCATCGTAGACCTACACTTATTTACAATGCTATCGTTGACCCCTGACACAAACTTGTTCATGTTAGCTCTATTGTCTGTAACCACATGAGGAGCATACCTGGATAGCTGAGTAAATCTGAGAGAATACTCCCTAACTGTCATATTCCCCTGCCTGAGGTTGATGAACTCATGAACTTTGGCTTCCATCAGATCTTGGGGAAAGAACTTGTTTAAGATAACCGTGACAAATTCCTCCCACTCGATAGGGCTCGTATCATCTAACCTCTCAGACTTTCACTGTTTGTACCAACCATAAGCAACATCCTATAACTGGTAGGTGGCTAACTCAGCTCTCTCAATAGAAGTAGCACCCATGATGTCAATGACGTTCTGGACTTTGTCAATGAACTCTTGAGGGTCCTCATCAAACTTAGACACATGGAAAGATAGAGGGTTAATTCGGGTGAAATCCTGAACCCTAGCTGCTTTGGGAGTGGCCACTGGATTGGCTAGAATGACTGGTGGCCGTTCATTCTGTGCAGCCATGGACTAAGCAAGTGTGGTAAATATGGCTCTAAACTCTGCATGGGAAACATGTTTGCCCAAAGGATGTTTGGGCTGAGGAGCTGGCTGGTTTCTTCTCTTTGGGGCTATGGTCTGGAATAAGAGAAGAATGTATTAGACTGAGAGTTTAACTTGTGATTATGCTCCCTAGTATGACATAATAACGAAGAAAGGGGACTGTTCCTATAACATCTTATAGCCTCCCGCACATAAATGTGGCATGCAACACACCCATGTGCAAGTCTCCACTAAATGCGGCTTTCAGACTTCCTAGGACTCTAGTGAACCTTAGGCTCTGATACTAAGTTTGTAACACCCCAATTTGCTGAACCGAAATGCTACACGATGCTCATGACCCCGAGGGCGCACAAGCTAACCCATAACTGATATCTGTACCTGTATACTACAAATCATGATATAATAGTATGAAATACATGGAACTGTAAATCCATGAGGTTCAACTGAATACAATTATGTGGGTGAAAACACCCAAAACAACTCAATCTAAACATAAATTTAAAAGTAAATCTGAAAGCCTCTAAACTGTCTGAATAAGAAGTTGAAGAAACATGTCTCCAACTGACTCCATAAAACTAAACTGAAGAATAAGTAAATGAATCAAATCATATTGTCCTTGAATCAATGAGGACTCACTGTGTCTCTGCGACTAGAATACTACCGCTACTACTGGGCTGGAGCTCGTTTCTCGGAACCTATGGTGTAATATAAAAAGAAAGCACCATAGCGCAAATGCGTCAGTACAACTGGAATACTGAGTATACAAGGAAGGTAGGCTAAACATAAAGGGTTTTATGCATGAATAACACTGACTGACTAATATGAACGTGGGAGTATAAACACACATATATAAAAACTAGGATCGTGAGTACGTGATAGCATGACCTATAAGCTGATACATGGTTTACTGATAACTGTCATGACTGATACTAAAACTGATAACATGGATGACTATATCTGATAGTCCTGTATATATACTGAAATATAATGAATGCTCTGAGTTCTTTTTCTGAGACTGATACTAAAACTGATAACATGGATGACTATATCTGACAGTCCAATATATACTGAATTCTGTAGAATGCCCTGAATTTTTTTACTGAAACTATTACTGAAACTGTGGGAAATAATGTTTAACTGACATGCCCTGTGTATGCTGTTATAGCTAAGTTGGGGTGCAATATTTGCCCTAACTGGAGTGGTGTCAATACTGCACCACTGGTAAGGACAACTTTGAGTGACCCTTATCTGGCGGGTACTCAATGAGAATGGTGGGAACCCCAAAACTGATGGGTTATTCGACCTCATCAACCCTAAGATGACGGGTTAAGATGTCTCAACCTACACTGGCTATGTAGTTCTGGAACACAAGGAATTCTACTAAGAATCACACCCTGAACTGGCAGGTGAGTTTCAATCCTTGGGTTCACTCGGTGCTAACCGCTACTCCCATCTGGAAGGACACTGAACTGAATAATTAAGCTAAACAGAATAAATGAACTGAATTGATATGGATTAACTAAACTGATACAAGTGTTATTGTTTTAGTAGGGCTAAACTATGTTTACTGGATTCCAATAACTGATGGAATGTTACTAATATCTGACAACTAACTAAGATCATGAGATTTTCTTGAGTCACATGACTGACTGAAGTATATGGAATCATAGCTTTAGTTTAGATATCGTGAAACATGAAATGGATCTAGGTACACATCTATATTTTTTGGGTACAAGTACTCCCAGGACTGGATGGAAGGAAACTGACGCACATGACTGACTTGATCATAAGAGTAGAGTCCATAATCTATAATATCATAAGTAGGGATCTCATACTATGCATGGTTATCACCAATGTATTGCATGGAAAGGATTTCATATCACATGAAAGTACTTGGACAATCTTAATATCATGTTAGTTGCATAATCATATTGGCAACACATACTAATAGCATGGAAGTTCATGTAGATTGCATAGTTATCATGCATCTTGTTCATAAGTAGGATTTGCAAGTAAACATAGCATAATCTCATAAGAATAGTTCATGAGTATTCCAACAACATTTACAAGGCACATTAACAATATAGAAGTCATTGGAACGTAAGGACATATCATGAATCCTTCAATTAGTCATAATTTAGCTATATTGCATGATTTCTAGTTCCTTAGGAATTTTATCAAACACCTTACGTGCACATCTTAAGCTTAGGTGAATTCATCAAATTATACATCATGAACAACAAAATTTACATGTTTCTAACTCATATGATATCATGAATTCACAAAAACAGATAAAGATTCCATCTTGGGAATCACCCAATATCAAAAACATGATCATCAACACCCAATAATATAGAAATCAAACTTTATAATGAAAAAGAGGAAAACAAACAAGCATCAACATGGGTATGATCATATCACTACAATCAACCAAGATTTTGTATTTTAAATTTTGATTCTTGAACTCTATGAACGAATTGAATCTATAGATAAACACTATGCATACCTTAGAAGGAAGATTATTGATGATTGACGGAGGAATTTCCTTGAAATCGGGTCTTCAAGCTTAATTATGCAACCCTATTTGTTTTTCTCCTTTAGTTATCTTGGAGGATGAGCTTTGAGATGAAAATAGGGTTGCAGTATGTTTAGAAGATATATTTTCATAGGGCTAAGTTCAGGGACGTGTAAGGAGAATTTAAAGACTTAATTTCCTTTAAAATAACTCAAGACGAGTGTTTTTGACACCTGGAATTGGCTTAGGCGGCGCCCAAGTAATCACCTATTCTTGGGTTTGGCGTCGCCTAACCAATCGCCTATGCTTGGGTTAGGCGGTGCCTAACCAATCGCCTATGCTTACTATCTCTCACGAAAATAGGCATAGCTTTTTGCTTAGGTATTGGACTAAGGAAAATTTTGTATAGTTGGAAAGCTAATTCGATTCTCTACAATTTGGTGGGTCTAAATCATCCAAAATACCACATTAACGTTGAGCTATACTCCTTCAAAGATTACCCTTGCAAAATCAAACACTAAAACTTGATGGATTCAAAAACTCTTAGCTTGTATTTCCTTAAGTGACTCTTATGAACATGCTTAATGGGTCATAAGCTATCCTATCACTAGGATATTCATTGTAAGTCATGTACTCAAGTATGAATCATAGTATTAGAAACATGTGGGGTGTTACAGGTATCTAGAAAGGTTTCACTTTCTTGATATTCTATGTTCGGGATATAGAGTCTAAGGTCCTGAACTCTTCCCTAAATATTCTTTTGGTTTACTTTTAAGACCATCTTCTCTCAATGATCTAAAGTTTGTGGAAACTTACCTGTCCCACGTAAGGACGACATGGATGGATCTTGTCCAACTCACGGGGCACAGACCCAGTTAAGAATTGCAGTTTTTGATTTTCCCCATGAAGTTCGAACAGTGTTTACTAAATCTACTTTAAAAGGTGGCACTCATGTTCAGTTACCTCAAAGAGAGCTTACCAATGTCGAGTTTCAATGTTTTGTTCATTTCCAAGACCTGATAGTGATATCTCTATCATGATACCTTAATTCTAGTGGTGTTAAAAAGAACCATGCATGGTTGGAATGAGGTAGAGTAAGAAGTCTAAATGATTAGACCGGGGAGGAGTTAAAAAATTATGAAAGAAGAGGTGTAGTGGTTTGAGAAATAGAATTTGGGAAGTTACCAAATGGTTGTCAGTGTCCCTCATCCTCAGTTTTTTGATATGTTTAATTTTTGGGCTGGTGGAGTTCAGTCAGCCCCATGTTATCCTCCCTACCAGCTTTTCTATTGGTTACACAGTAGTTATTGCTAAAAAGGAGGGAACCTGTATTTTTGTTGTGGTCAGTTTGGTCATATACAATGGGAGTGTCCCTTAAGGATTTCCACTGGGATAAACAGGATATTGGTTGGCACTTTTCTAACTCATTCACCAAGGAGTGCTACTTCTGGTTTAAGCAATGATCGAAACTGTCTCAATACTCTCACTATTCCATAGAAGTTTGAGCCATCTTCTGATGGTACACTGGTATATTGAATTTTTTTCCATTATGTGTATTGGTTACTCGATCCGGGTACCCTCCCTTTCATAATGTAATACCCCATACTTTTTCCTAGCTAATTTTATCTCAAGAATGTCTAGTATTAGCTTCTAAATGGAATGATGGTTATTCAATGAGGAATTTTCAATAAGCTTTCCATTGATATAAGATTAGCCTAAATCTATTAACCAGGTCAGAATTTATGACTATTTTAAGTTCCCGTCATAAAACAGCGCCATATTAGTCAATGGCGCACAGCTCCACAAGAGAAAATGGCATTTGAAAAATTCCAGTAGGGGTCCACAATTATGGTGTGTCACACCAGGGCCCATATTTAGAATTGTCCATTTTCTAGTGTCTCAGCGTGATTTCCCCTGCATAGCGCCAAAGTTCCAGGTAAGAAAGGAAGTGGCAATTCAAACGCCCCACGTCATTCCATCCCTTAATTTCACAATTGTCAAAGTCCAGTGCACGGCGTTATAGCGCCGTATCGCGCCAATTTTGTAACTTTTCACTGAAATTAAATGACGCATCCAGGGTTAAAAAGGTCAACTTCCTACCCCTATTTAAGCCCTTTAACATGTGATTCAGCCACTTTTCACCCAAAATATACTCGTTTCTCTGAAGTTTCTCTCAAGAACAAGCTAGGGTTTCTATTGGGGATTCGAATTCAAGAAGGTTTCACCATCAATCATCACAAAATCATGAACTGAGGAATGCGTAGTGTTCATTCATGGACTTCTTTCATCCATGAAGCTCAAGAATCCATTTCTAAATAGAAGTTATGGATTTTCTTACAAATTTCATGCTTGGGCTTCTCTTGTTCATGTGGATAATAATGATAAATTGAATTCTACTCTATGTTGGGTGATAAATTCTATCTGGGTTAAATTATTATAGATGTAGATTCATGCAAACGTATGACTACACCCTTGAATGATGAAATTCTAACTGAACCATGATGTTTAATTATTGTACAATGATGTTTACATGTAGCATACCTACAATATGTTTGATTAAATGCCTAGATGAAGGAAACGTTCCTAACTATCATAATACCATGAAATCCCCATGTACGTACAAGTTATGCCTATCACATATTTTTATGAAATACTTTTATAAATGTATTACAGATTATTATGTTAATTATACGTTTAAGTAAGATACGCTTGGTCAGTTTCCTTCCATCGAGTATGGGGGGTAGTTGTACCCAAAACATTAGTTGCATGCCTAGAGCCATGTCATGTTTACGGGATACGCTAAGTCAAGTTAAGAATCCTTAGACTTCAGACAATTATATGACTCAGGAAATCTCCATGATCTCATGAACTCAGTCAGTTGTCAGATATTCGTAGTATTCCATCAGTCAATGGAATTCATTAATTCATCTCATATTCAGTTTAGTAAATCATGTTCAGTGTCCAACCAGATGGGAGTAGAAATTAGCACTAAGTGAACCCAAGGATGGGGACACACACTTTCAGATGAGGGTGTGATCCTGAGTAGTCATCCTTGCTTTCCTGAACTATGTAGCCTACATAGGATGAGACATCAACACTATTGATGAGGGTTGATGAGGTGGGTAAGACTTTTAGATAAGGGACCTACTATTCTCAAAAAGGGGACACTATCAGATAAGGGTCACCCATAGGTTATCCTTACCAGTGGCGCGGTATTGACACCCTTCTAATTGGGGTTATAGATTGGACCCCAACTAAGCTATAATGGTGTATCAGGGGCATGTCATTCAGATAACTATTTCCCATAGTCCCAGTATAAGTCTTAGTAAAAGAACTCAAATAGTTCTTCAAAATTCACGACTGTCAGATATAGTCAACTCAGATACAGTACAAAACTCAGTTAGTTCTATCAGATTTAGGACTGTCAGATACAGTCACTCGTGTTATCAATTATATTTAGATTCAGTAATCATGATATCACAATATTAGTGTTAGTTGTTATGTCTCATGCATGTATTCTCACACGCATGATAGTTAGTCAGTTATTATTATTGTTTAAGCATATGAACCCCATGTATTCAGTCTACTACACATGTATACCAGTATATTTAAAGTACTAATGTATTTGCACTATGGTGTCTTATACCATAGGTTCAAAGATACAAGCTCCTGAGCGACAGTAGATTCCAGCTATTTGCAGACAGAGTTAGAAAGAGTCCTCTTCTTTTGAGGACATGATTATTTCCCATTATCTTATTAATCAGTTTCTTAGTTGGAGTTATATGGTGACATGTCCCATCAACTCTTTAATCATACACTTCGGTCAGTTAGAGGTTTTCTAGACTATCAATGTTTCACACTTAAATATGTTCAAATTTTTTTTGGATTTTCTAATAACCCACACAGATGTTATATTATTCAGATCATGTTCAATATTGAACCTTATGCCCTTTCAATTCATGTTTCCGCATTATAAAGTATTTTATGCAGTATACATGTACAAATATCAGTCATGGGTTAGCTTATGGTCCTTTGGGGTCATGAGCACTATGTAGATTTTAGGTACCAAATTTTTGGTATGACTAAATGTCTAGTGCCATGGGCCTATGAGAAACAAATATACACCCCAAGCTGCCCATACTCACTACACTACGACTCAAGGAATCACCTATGACATTCTCCATACCCGAATGATACAAAATAAAAATATCATACTCCTTTAATAACTCCATCCTTCTATGCTGGCGAGCATTATGCTCTAGCTGGGCCATAAAAATGGACGGCTAAGATGATCAGTGAAAATCTAACAATGCACACCATAAAACTAATGCCTCCAAATCTTGAGCACAAAAACTACTACCGCTAAATCCAAATCATAAGTGGGGTAGTTGCGCTCATGCACCATAAGCTATCTAGAAGCATAAGTAATAACCCGACACTGCTGCATTAAAACACAACCATGATCAATACTAGAAGAATCACAAAACACTGTGAATCCCTTACCCTTAACTGGAAGAGCTAACATTGGAGCTGAAGTAAGGCATTCCTTGAGCTTTTCAAAGACCAACGCACAGTCTTCGGACAATCAGAAAGCAACTTCCTTCTAAGCCAGTCTAGTCATAAAGGCTGAAATGGTAGAAAAACTCTAAACAAAACACCTATAATAACCGGCAAATCCAATGAAACTACAAACTTCAGTTGGATACGTAGGATTAGCCTAATCACAAATCTTTGAAATCTTAGTTGGGTCTATTATAATACCCGCAATGAACACCACCCATCCAAGGAATAAAACTAACTCAAGCCAAAACTAACACTTAGAGAACTTGGCAAAAAGGACATGATCTGTCAGAGTCTAGAGCACAACTCTCAAATGCGCACATGTTCCTAACTACTGCTAGAATTCCTAAGAATGTCATCAATGAACACAATAATAGAGTCTAGGTATGGTCTGAACACTCAGTTCATCTAATCCATAAATGTCATCGGGGTATTAGTCACCCCAAAAGACATCACCAAAATCTCATAATGACTATAATAGGTCCTAAAAGCTGTCTATGGGATATACTCAACCCGAATCCTCATTTGATGATAACATGACCTGAAATCTTTCTTAGAAATATTATGCCCTAAAGTTTGTAAAACAAACCATCAATGCAAGGCATAAGATATTGGTTCTTCACCATTATCTTATTTAGATTCCTATAATCAATACACATATATATCAAACAATCCTTCTTCTTTATAAAGAAAATAGGAGCTCCACATGAGGACACACTCGGTCTAATGAAACCCATAGATGAGAGGTCATCTCCTTAATCTCAACAAGATCTATACAGTAAGGTGTCAAAGAAATAGGTTAGGCACCTGGATCAAGGTTAATTGGAAATTCAATCTCATGGTCAGGGGGAATACAGGTAGGTCGGTAGGAAATACATTAGGAAACTCAGACACAGTAGGGGAAAAGTCAAGCGACAAACTCTCTGCATGAGTTTCACATACAAAAGAGAGATAAGACTTACAACCCCTCAATATAAGCCTTCCAACACAAACTTATGAAATAATCCCCATCGGCTAGCATCTATCCGCTCCCTACCACGTGACTGGGGGTAGTCAGGCATGGCTCAAGTAACAGTCTTAGCAAAATAATCCATGACTATGTGATAGTGGGATAACTAGTCCATGCCTAAAATCACATTGAAATCCATCATATACAGAATAATAATATCATCATAAGTATTAACATCAAACTATCAAATATCTTGAACTAAATACTTTATCCACTACTAAAGAATCAATAACCGAGTAGATATGCGCAATAACACAAATAATAAATCACTAGTAAAGGCCAACTATGGTGCAAAATATGTACATATATAAGAATAAGTGGATCCAAGCTAAAACAAAGCAAGAGCCAACTTAACACACACATAAAATCATACTTGTCCCAAAAAGATCTAAAGTTATCGCCTCGGGCATACAAAGTAAGGAATAAAACTAATGATGCTTGCCACCTAACTGGGCACTTGACCGACCTTCTGCCCTTCCTGTTTGAGTACCACCTTTAGCATCTTGGTATCCACTCCTACGACCTCACGAACCACCTTTACCTGAGCGAAAAGCTAGCCTAATCGGCGTAGCACATTAGGTTGAAACAACCATTGACCCCATTACTAGGGTAATCTATTGAAAAATGACTGGGAATCCATAAATAAAATAAGAATCAGGAGCATAACTAGAATTCATAGATCCAGCTAAATTTGGGTGACCTCCACACCTAGCACGGCCTATAGATGAACCTCTTAAAGACTGATCATAGCCCTTACTGGGCAACCACTAGTACTAAACTGACCTGACCTTCATCAGTTGTCTGAAGAGCTACCTAAACTTGTTAAATAATTTGACTAAGGATGAAAAGATGGATGCAAAGATGCCCAACCTATGAAGTACCACCTCTGAATAAAGAACTACTACGGCTTTCACCAAGTATACACTGATACTTGGGCCTCTTATCAAGGCCCTCCGGATGCATGTCCTCGATCACTCTAGAATGATTAGAAACTCCAACAAAAGTCCTACCCGCGACAGCTAGACTCTAAATAGCCCTAACTAGTGCATCAATAGGGTTCTCGGTAGGTCTATCCTGATCCCAAAGTAGTGACGCATCATGAGAATGGGTCCTGGGACCCTCATCATGCACAGTTGAAGTATGATTCCTAGCCATCTATGAAAAACTAAAGTCAAGAAGATATCTACAAACCAACTCAAACTCTTTGCATGATACAAGTGAAAGAAGTGAAGGAATCCTAGGAATGTCCCATAGCCGCTAAAAGATAGGAAATGAACATTAATATTTTGATCCACGAGACTCTATTAGATAATTTATCTTGTACCAATAATACTAATGAAACCTAGGCTTTGATAATAATTCATCATGAACCAATTCACTAGTCATAATGGCACCTACAAGAACCCATTAGTAGGTAAGCCAAAACTATAACACAAAGGAAAACCAATGGGTTACTCTAGTAGAAACTCCCAACAAGGGCCACAATAGATGAACACAACAACAAACAACAATGTTCCACAATATACATACAACTACAGATACCAATTCCTATAACCTGGTAATATTAGTACAAGAGCATCTTTGTTAGACAATAGGGAATACAACTCAAAGTCTAAATTATCTTATACATTCATCTCAAATATAAAAGAATGAATATAGAGAGGAGAGAAATGGGCAACTCAAACTTTAGGAGATCACCCTATCTCTGGAAGGTTGACACACCACGATCTTAACTCAACGACGACAACTATTACTGAAGCTTGCATAAAAAAGGTAAGAAGGGTAGAACGAGTACCAAAACCATGGGTACTAGTAGGCATCATCGAATGACAAAGCAAAATTATGATATAAATTAAGAAAAAACTATAAGTCAAGGTACAGAATTGAACCTAAAACTTCTTCATCATCACTATATAAAATAACTTACCACTAAACAATAATACGATATGTCATATCAAAATGCACCATAACTATTTTACCAATTGAATGACTGATCCAAAAGCATAAAGAAATATGTATATACAATTAAAATTGCACTAATACAAAGTTCAACACGTATATAATCATTAAATCACAAATTAAAAGAACTTACCACGGTGTCCCATACCACTAAGAAGTGCACCCAAAAGAACAGGAAGTAATGAACTCATCACGGTATTCCATACCAACGAAAAGTGCACCCGTAGATCAATTCACCAATGTATAAAGGTATATAAATATAAATACACAAACAACTCACATTTACCACAGTTTTTACATTTCCCATAGCAATCACTTGCCAAGATCCATAATGATCATCAACTACCGTAACTCCAACCAACAAATACCAACTTGTTTAGAACTCTAACTCATTAATATACTCTATCTAGTCTATGTTAACTAACCACCATTTTTTACTAACCTACTTGTTTGCTAGTGATTATATGGTCTCCAATCCTTCTTACACAACCGAACTGGGGCCTTGTCGTGTTGGGTTCCTCAAGTCCAATCAGGACATGAGACCACCCCTAATATCAAACCATAAGCAACTAACAATCCAATTAAATATCCAACCTTTGTCAACTTTAATACCAATAACAATGCCAATGTTGACACCAATAGCGAAACTGCCTATGCCTAACATAGCCACATAAAGGCTCTACGAAAAATGAAGAACATTCAGTGGGGACATACCCCTAACTATAGAAAAAAACAAAGTCCAAGAAACAAAAATAACATAAAGAAGTACATATCAAGAAATGGACCATTTCAGAGTATGGAAGCTCACAACTTTTGTCTGATACCAAGCTATCCTTGAATCCACTCATTGAGAAGGAGTAGTATGGCGGTTCATGCATCTCATGTGTATAAAACACCCAAAGATAGGTTTCCAAGTGAATGCTAATATGTACTCAGGAATAAGGATAAATAATACCACCATTTAAAACCAAGTAAGTAACCAAGTGCAATGACATTTATATATATATATTTATTCCATGCCGGGAAAGGTAACTCGATGTACCATGCATTTAAAATCTTAAACTGAGCTATGTAGCTTCACAATCCTAAAACAACCAATGGGTTGTATAGTCCATTGTTACCCCTGAACGTGGCCAGTGCATATAGCTACAAGAACCAGAGATATCATAAGGGTTGGGGATTCTCGTGTACCCTTCGCCCTCCATGCAATAGATATGCAAGTAGAACTTAGGGGATTCTCATGTACCCCATAAGTATATGGTCACCATTACCAACCTTCATGCCGGCAAACATGATTTTCCAGTTTTTGTCCATCGAACTTACTCCTCATAATCAGCTATCACACCCCATCATTATTTTCCACTAAAACCTTTAGCACATAAAAAAACTACCAATTCCAAGATTAATTACCAAGGCACTATGAAGCGGTATCTTCATACCGACTATAGTTTGGAAGAAATGCCTTTAACCAACACTTAGGGGATTTCCATGTAACCTATGAACTCCTTTATAAAAATAACTTGAGGGATTCTCATGTACCCCGCGACGTTTCCAAAACAAAAGCCATGGCCACCAAGGCCTTTCAAATCCATTTAAAATCATTTAAACCAATTTAGGTTCCATTATCATATCATGAAATGCAAGGTTTTCAATAATATTTAGCAATATGACAAAACCATTCTCATATGTATTTTAACAAACATGTTGATATCATATAAAACAAAAACCAAGTACTAATTTACCATTCTCACATAACCACATATTCAAACCACAATAATAACATAAAAAGAATAAGAAAAACATGGGAAAACATTATCTAACCAAGAACAACCAAAAGCCCCAATTCATATTTGAAAACCCAAAACAATATCAAAATTATGCCATGAAAATCATCCATTAAAATCTTCTTTTAGTTGAACTAAAAATGATGGAGGAATAACATTGCTTAGACAATGAGGAAGATGAACATAAACCACTCTTTAAAGCCTTAATTGACCACTTTGAAGAAAACCCTGAAGTGTTCTTAACCCAAGAGCTTGAGATAGATTTTAAGTATTTTTAGAGTGTTTGATTGAGAAATAAAATGTTAATAAAGTCCCAAGAGTGTTTTAAGTTGTGGGGTCAAATGAAGTTAAGAGGGGAAATTTCCAGAATACACCCAACATAAACTATAAAAATTCCCACAGGTGGGTACAATTGGACCCATCCACTAAACCCACATCATATGAGTGGTACCATCCAATCGTACCCAAAACAGAAGGTTGGGCATCCACACACTATCAACCATACGAATTGCCCTACCCTACTTGCACTCATACCTCTATAACTAGCACTCATAAGTTGTATCTAATACAAAATCAAAGGGGGGGTGGAAACTGGGTAACATACGACTTCACAATTCCACTCATACCCTGAATATATGACTCATACCTATCAACCTGTACCAACAAAAAAAACTCTACCACCACACACTGGAAAATACATGAGATATGTCACATGACCCTTACCCTCACCATATAAGTAGTATTATTAGTCATGTGATGATCAGAAGCTCAAAACTCTGGAAATACCCAAGGACCAAACCCAGGGTATTTTAATTCTCCCCCACTTGGACCATTCATCCTCGAATAATTGAACAAGGTAGTACAAGCATGATTTATACACTAAACATTAAACTCTGACCTTTAACTAATTTTGAAAACAAAGATGCAAGGAAGTCAATCTTTCCTCTAACAGAGATTGAAAACAAAAGTATAATGAAGAACACATACCTTCTGCACAAATTTCCAAAGCAGAAAATAGTAATGGATACTTAGACTTCATGTCCTCTTCTATTTTACAAGTATCTTCTTCAACCTTATGGTTCCTCCAAAGACCCTTTGTCGAAGCTACATCCTTGGTAGGCAACTGATGGATCTGTCGATCAAAGATCTCAACTAAACCATCCTTATAAGACAAAGAATCTAAAATACCACTATCTCTATTTAAAATAATGAGAGATGGATCATCCATACACTACCTCAACATAAAAACATGGAACACCAGATTAATGGAACTGAAACTAGCATAAAACTACAACTTATAAGAAATATGGCCAACCCTTCTCAAAATCAAGTACGTACCAACATACCACCGACTATGCTTTCTTTCTTACAAAACTGCATCACTCCCTTCTTGGGAGACACCTTTAGGAAGACCCAATATCTAACCTCAAACTCCATAGCTTTTTACCTCACGTCTGTGTAGGACTTTTGGTGACTTTTTGCAGCCTTAAGCCTATACCGAATCACCATTACCATGTCTATAGCTTGGGGAACCAAATTTGAGCCAAACATCTCTGCCTCTCTAACCTCAAACAACCCAATAGTAAATCTATACCTCGTACCATATAATTCTTTAAACAGAGCCCTCCCAATGCTAAAATTATCGCTATTGTTATAGGAAAAAGCTATAAGAGGTAAGTGTTTTACCCAACTATAACTATAGTCAATCATGCAATCGCAAAGCATATCCTCCAATCTATAAATAGTCCATTTTACTTGCCCATACGACTACGGGTGGGAAGAAGTACTCAGACGCAACTTAGTCCCAAACCCTTTCTGAAATGACCACCAAAAGTGAGATAAAAACTGTGTACCACAATCAAAAATGATGGAAATAGGTACCCCATGAAACTTCACAATCTCTTGGAGGAAAAACTTGGCATAATCCTTCACTGAGAAGTTAGTCTTCACTGGTAAAAAGTAAACAACTTTGTCATTCTATCCATGATGACCTAAACCATATCAAATTGATTATGATATTAAGAAAGACCGGTAACAAAATCTATTTTGATCACTTCCCACTTCCATTTAGGAAACTTAATTTCTAGATACAAATATCTGGGCCATATGTGCTCAATATTCATTTGATGACACACCATGCACTTGGCTACAAAATTGGCCACATTACTCTTCATATTGTTCTACCAATACATCTCCTTGAGATCATGGTAAATTTTTGTCTAACCAGGATGAACAATAAAGAATGACTCATGCGCCTCAACTAAGATCCTTTGTCATAAACCATCAATGTTGGGAACACATAATCTCTCTTGGTACCGCGATGTACCATCAACACTCATCATAAAGTCTATCACCTTCTTTCTTCATACATCACCATTTATCCTCATCAACATAGGAATTATGTCACGACCTAAACCAGTTCCTAGACGTAACGGGTATCACAAGTCCAACCAAAAATGGGGACCGCCCCCATAACCTCACCCAACCACGTTATATAGAATTAGATGGACTAAATTTCAAACATATAACAAGATAACATAATTTTCCAAATAAGGACACTCGGAGATGATCCCAAACGAGTCTAACCATACCAAACCCAACCATTCATACCATACCATACCAAACTAATGAAAATATCAAAGCATAACATGACAATCAATCCCAAAATGTAATATGATTAAACAATAAGAAATTATGTCTGATGATAATAGCTTCCTAGCTTATTCTAATCTCAAGGCCGACACTAATACCGATCCTGCCCATACGAACCCCCAAAAGTACCACCAAGCCTTAATTTAAAATAATATAATTATCTGGTTGAGAAATGCCTACAATTATGGCCAAAACCAATATATAAAATGAAAATAAAATATCTAAGAGTATCCATATCATATAATAGATACTTCCAAAAAGATGGAAGCTTACCACTTCAATACAAATGTTTTACCTAAGTCAATCATTATATAAGAGGAGTCGAATGACGAGTTTCTACATAGCGTGGGTATATAGTCGCTAGTGGACGGGTTTTGAATTACTGATAGCATGTATCATAAGATAAGGATAAAGTAATGACCATTAAACAACCAAGTAAAACCATCAGTTATGCATACAGCCATACATATATATAAGTGCTGGAAAAGGGAATCAGTGTTTAACATGTTTTTAAAAACTTTACTTGGGCTATGTAACCTTGTCATTAAAACACACCCATAGGTCATATGGGTTAAGCTCCCCCTGCTGAAAGAGTCCCCGTGCATGTAGCCGCATAACCAGAAGATATGCCATGAACCTAGTACATATCTCCAATATAAAATATTACCCTAACACGTGAACATCAAGGACCCCTCATATCGGCAAATATTAGTTTCCAGTTTTGGTTAACTCGAAACCTTCACCTTCAAAAGCTCAGTTACACACCCCACCATTAAATCCAAAATTAAAATCATATATAAATAAATCTAATTACCATTTAATATCCAAAGTCATTTATTATAGTATCATCATACCAACGATATTTGCAAGCTTTATCCAAACTATTTGGTTAAGAGGACTCAAAAGTGCCCTATATGTTTACCATATTAACATATTAGAAGACTTCCATGTATGACACAAGCAAAACCAATAAGCCTTTAACCTTGGTTAACCATTTAAACTATTTATAATTTCATGCCTAAGCTGAAAACAAACAAGAGTTCCACTTAAAGAAGTCAATGCAATGAACATATCTTTATATATTCAAAACCAATTCGAAAAACCGTTAAACCATTACTATATAATCCAATTTACCAAAACCACCATTATAGCATAGAAAAGCATAGTTAAAGTGTAACACCCCGTATTTTCATGCTAGACTTTAGATCATTATTCCTACGTATATAGACCCGAACTGAATTATTCTTTATTAACATACGGGGGGTAATCACTCCTATCGTAATTCCCCATATAATTCTCGAGTCAATTTCATTTTTAGTGTTATGTTTGAGGGGCTAGCAACTAGAATATTTTTCTAAGTGTAATAAGGACTTAGAGTCATTTTAGCTAACAATCTTCAAGAGACAACTTTTCAACCTTTCCAAAATCCATTTTTTAGATTTTCAAGTTGCGTTATGATTGGGAAAGTTCATAGTACATCTCGGATAAGTTTTGGAATTTTTCGAAATGCATAAGACTGTATTTGGATAACGCATAGCCTATTGCCTAGTTTTCAGCATTTTAGGGTCAACTTCAAATGACCATAACTCTCTGAACATAGTGAACAAGGAGATCTGCTACCTATCAAATGATATCTCTTTGAGTCTTATTTCCAATGCCACTATTTTAATCCAAATACAATATCTGAGTAAGGAGTTATACCCATTTTACTTCAGCCTACCAGCTTGTCAACAAAGGGATAGTTTTGATTTTTTTTTGTTAGGGGCATTTTAGTCATTCACCTCACCCAAATTTTGTCTATAACACTAGATTTAGCCACCAATTCATCGAAACATAGTATTTTTCTCAAATTTTCTCCCAAGAATATCCCTTAGAATTTCAAAATAAAAACCCCAATAACTCAAGATTCAACCATGAGTTTTTAAAACAAATTAAAGATTTGGAATCCCCGCAACATAGGCTTCAAGAAGCACCTATCATATTCGCATATATAGGTACGTGGGGTTATCTCAAAATTCTCATGGGCTTAAAATTTCATATTTTAAAAAAAAGAGGTTTTGAAATTATGAATATAAACATGTTTCAAGTATCTTTATGATATTGATTTGGTATTTATGCCTATTTCTAAAGTGATTTGATATATTATATATGCATATAATTGTGATTCAAAAGATGTTAACTTGAAAGCATGCATTATATGAAACCCCTCTCTTGATATGAAATTATTTGAAATTTTCATATGATGCGACTTATTTGAAATCATCTTGACAAGCATGACATGAACTATTTTGAAAATGGTTATGATTATTGACTTGCAAAGAGCGGGTTATTATGTTGAAATATGATGAATATAATGGGTGCATAAAAGAATAATGTGATATTGATGGCTTGCAAGTTGGGTATGATGATACCCTACAGAGTATGATATATGATTGAATCAAATGAAACTTGAATCCATTGATTTTACATGAGATAGGTTGATGCCCGAAGAAGGCATTTAAGTGTAAGGGCTCATCGTTGGAAACCGTGTTTGCCGAAATAGGAACTGGGTACCTTGCTTTGTGATCTTGCGTGCTTGAATTTATGTTATTCCCAAATAAGGACTTTGGTTAGGAGCCTTGCTTTGTAATCTTATGCACTACCATCCGGTCGAGACACCCTACTGTATGATCTTATATGTCTTTCCCTCATTTGTACTCTAATCTCGATGGCAACCAAGGTTTGACAGTTGGTGTAAATGTGATATATAGGGTATTCCACCTAGCTCAGCTGCATTGCATAGTTATTAAAAATAATTACATTTCGCCTATGTGTTTTCAAATGATTTGATATGAAAATGCTTTATAATGGCTCTCAATAATATGTTGTAAAAATATTATATTTTGTTTTGATATCTCTGCGTATCAGTACTTTTGTATTGACCCCCTCCCCTCCCAGGTTCGGAGGCATAGTGTAGGGGTCCAAAAAATAAGTAGATTTTCTTAAACAGATTTGTAGAGTCACTTGGTGAGCCTTCTATATTTTGGAAGGCCTGATATATGGCAGTTTCATTTATCATTTATTAGTTTTGGATCTACTGGGGGCCTTGTCCCAGTTTTTAGATAGATATTTATTTTAATCATGTAGTAGAGATTTCACAGATGTTATAGAGATGTTGATTAAGATTGTGGGACATTATTCCCCATTATTGTTTTCATATGATTCTTTACCATATTTCCGTTATATAGTGTATCTTCCATATTTTTTTTCATTCAAGTCATGTGCATGATTAACGGATAGATAAGGAATGTTTTGGGCCTTGATGGTATGGAATACTCATCATGGCCAGGGCCCTGGTTCAGGTCATGACCAACTTGGTATCAGAGCACGATTCATGGTCCCAGGTTTTTTGCAAAATCGTATTGGGTAGAGTATTATATAGGAATATCTCTTTTTCTTCATGTTCTAGTCTGTGCAATAGAGTCGGAATGTTTCCCTTTCATACTCTAATTCGTGCTATGGTGTCGCCCATGTGAAATTAAGGTCATCCCCAATTCTTTCCTTACTCTGAAGTTCTTAGACATGTCCCATTATTGGGCAGATTCAAGTACAAAAAGTTTGAACCTACATAATATAGTCCTTTCCAATTGAGTCCTATAAGATTTTAAAAATTGTGTAAAGACTCAATAGATGTCGATTAGTGCATCAATATATGTTGATTTTGATGTAAATATTGATCCTGATGGAATCGTGCATTCCAGCTTAAGGTATTAAGTGTATCTAGTTACTCTCAAAATCTTGTTACAGATGTGGACAATGTATAGCAGAATGTTGGAACTATATTTCCACCTGAATAGTAGCATAAATTAAAGTGTTGTTTTTATAACCTATTGGCAGTGATATTGGACTAAAAAGTTGGTGCTGTAAAGTCACAAAGTTAGAAGTCAGGGTGAGGGTGATTTATTATAAATGAATATTTCATTTGAATAACCGAGGTTTGAGGATGATTTTCCCATTTATAGTGATAAACTAATGTGTTAGCTAGCAGTATGTGTGGACGGTATGGTAGTCCATGGAGGAAGTGTTTTACTCAGATTTTTATGTATACAGAATAATATGTATATTATGTGTCAATTTTCTATCCCTTGTAATATGTAATCTTGTAATCGTGGTGTTTTTGAAAAAAAACAAAAAAAATTTAAAGTCTAGTGAAGCTGTGTGGGGCTCTTTCGATTCACAGAATCATTGCCTTGTCATCCATCTTATTTTCTTGTTCAAAATACAAAACCAAAGTCTAGTGAAGCCGTACGAGGCCTGTCTCGATTCACTAGCAACTTATTGTCCAACTTGTTGTTCTTTCGTTGGTTTAATATATGTATGGCTAAATCTGTTTGCATGAGATTGAGTTGGTAAAGAGGTAATTCATCCTTGTGAGTTAGTTTAGTATAAGTTAGAGAAGGAGTTGTTAGTCAAGGTGATTTGTTGGTTCCTTGAATATGAAAATAGCTATATTAGTGAGTAAGTTATGATTATACACTCATGGTTGTTTGAGGAATTTAAAGGCAGTCTAAATGTATGATTGAGTAAGTATGAGGTGAGAAATCCATATAAGTAGAAAAGATTGTATGGGGTTATAATAAAAGATTATGGTTGATCATGTGTATTATGTGACCTTACCCCTTGACCTTCTTTTATTGGTAGTTGTAAACTAGTACTACTTATGAGCAGGTATGTAGCAGATTTTAAAGTATTTGGGATAGAATGTTCCAATTTGATGGATTAGTATATTATGTTGCACTCGTTGTTGGTGCTAGATGATTGATGCTAGACCATTGTCTTGAATTTAATATAGGATGTGGATGTATAAATAGTGGCATAAGATTAATGATATATGTTTGTGGGAATAACTATTAGTAGGCTTGATGTGTTGAAATAGTACGTGCTAATGAGTTATGATAAGGAAGACCATAAGTTCAAGGTCGATTATTGTTGTTATGAAGGTATAGTGTACTAGTGTTTCTTGATGTTTATTTCATGGTTTCCAAGTGAGAATTATGCATAAGGTTGGGTTGTAAAATTATGTTTAGCACTAGACATTAAGTTTGAACAGTTTAAGTTCATAAAGGTGGATGTGATGATTTCTTAATAGGCTTGAATGGTGTATGAAATGGATTAAGTTCAAAATAATTCGTAATGAAGTATAATGTTGTAGGTATGGTGTAGAAGTATGCCAAGGTAATAGGAGGTTGCGACATATTTTTCTAAGACTATTACATAATTTGTGTAACTAGTAGTACCATTGAATTTTTAAGTGGAGAAAGACTAGTTAGATGGTATATGGTGATCTAAATAGCCATGTTATGTGTAAAAATCTAAGTTTGATATTTCAAGTTTGAACCGATAGAAATAAGTGTGCAAGCATTATACTATGACTATTGGTGGCTATGGAAAGATAGAGTGTATCCAGAAGGTAGTCGTTTGGGTTAAGTCTACAATATGCATGTATTGTCATTTTTTTTTCTTTCAGACCCTAGAGTGCAGTAAGTGTAGTTCAGTTAGAATCTGGTAAGGGATCTCCCAAACTCTACATGATGACTTGAAGCTAAGGGGGAGATGATAGAATGAATGACCAAGTAAGGCTCTCATATTCTAGTAGTGATGCAGTATGATTTAGAACATCAGAAAGTGAGGGTAAATCTCAACCCATTCCTACCTCAGTATTTTTTTTAGTTACTCGGATGCTTACTCATGCCTTACGATCTAATTCTGTGATCGTAGTTCATGATTCCTGTATATGATAGAGAGTCACGTACTCTGCTAGCTCCGAGATAATGAGTTCTAGTTCATTCAAGTAGTCGGAATCAAATTCCATATGTTATAAACTCTAGTTGAGGTCATGCAACTCATGACACATGTACTCACTCTTTATAGTGTTCTTAGTCCCATATAAAAATCTTTTCATGCTTCAGGATCTTATGTTTTAACTTTTAGTGACACTCCCTTTGCAATGATAGTGGTGATGATGTAAATGTTCTTGTTGATGAAAGATCGAAGTATGCTTGCTTAGATAAGGCCATAAGTATAAAGTGAGAGTTGGGGCCAAGTCTTTGATACACGTGATGGTTAATGAAAAAGTTTGTGTGTGTATGTGTTAGGGTAGCGCATGGGAGTTATATTGAAAATAGTTTAGAAACTATGTGAAGTATGTATTTATGGGTGGTTTCCTTGAAGTCAACATGTGGTTATAAAATAGGATTGAATGACATTTTGGGAATATAGTGGAATGTCGCAATATGCATTAGCGACTTTAAATTAAGAGTTCAGAGTAGTCATTGAAGTGGTAAGGCATGTTATGCTTAGGATGTGATCTTTAAAAGAGGTATAGAAGGTGGAATCATATGGTTTAGAATAATAGCGTGTGCAGCATGTTGCATTTCTGTAACTTACAGTTAGGCTTGATCGCGGTGTAAGGATTAAGCTATTTTAGACATTAGTAGAAAAAAAATTGTCAATGCTCATATGAGAATTTTAAGATGAATTGAATGAATATGATATTTATAGGGAATAGTACAGTTAAGAGATATTCGAGAACTGTGCTAAGCTTGAAAGTAAGAAGTTGCATTGCCAAAGGTCTGGTAATTCTATCCTAATTTAGGAGTTATATGCCTATATTCCAGATTAAAGAATGGTGTAATTATGATGACTCCTTAGTGGGTGTCTTGTGTAATCCATACCCAAGATTCGTGGCTCCCTATTACCGCTAGAACATCCTTAGAGAGAGTGTTGAAGAGAATACTCCAGTTAATTATGAAGGTCCAGCATAATTCACTCTGTAAAGTCAGTAATTCAGTTTAACAAACAGATTCGCATGTCTTGTTTTCTCGTTGTTTTATTTATTCATGCTACCCGAAATCACAGACATGCTACTATTCCAAGATAGAGTATACTAGTAATTGTGAATATAGATCAGTTCATGCGTCATGCATTAGATTAAGATTCCAGAGGTTCAGTTATGATTCATTTCGTAAGTGTCGTGTGCATCGCCTCAGTTGCCCGAGTATCTTAGTGAATTGACCATTCATAGAGGGACATAGGATCCCAAAGGGGAGATACCTCATTCAGTTGCATGCATAGATTCTTATTACAAGCCTCGCACTAGCTATCATTGCATATTCAGTCATACATTCATATGTTAGTTCGGTCCGATATGCATGCATTAGAAATGCATGTTCAATAGAAAAAGTTCAGTTTATCAGTGTATTTAGTCCTGCGTTCATGAGAACAACTCAGTCATAAATTCATGCATTAGATATGCATGTTCATTATGAGAATTCATCTTATGAATAGCTTTAGTCGTGTATTGCATGCATCAGATATGCACGTCCAGTATAAGAATTTAGAACATCAGTAGTTCCAGCCTTATGGTCATGTTTCAGATTAGTGTATTCTTTCTTAGAGAAACATATGATGTTCGCGTCATTCCATACCTCTAAGCTTCAATATGTTCCTACCCATCATTCGAGGACGAATGATCCCAAAGGGGAGATAATTTAACACCCCATATTTTTGGGCTAAAGTTTAGACCGTTGTTCCTACGTATATAGACTCGAACTGAATTATTCTTTATTAACATACGTGTGGTAATCACTTCTATCATAATGCCCCATAAAATTCTTGAGTCGATTTCATTTTTAGTGTTATTTTTGAGGGGCTAACAACTAGAATATTTTTCTAAGTGTAATGAGGACTTAGAGTCATTTTAGCTGGCAATCTTTGGAAGAAAACTTTTCAACCTTCCTGACATCCATTTTTTAGATTTTCAAGTTGCGTTCCGATTGGACAAGCTCATAGTACATCTCGGATAAGTTTCGGAATTTTTCGGAATGCAAATGCTGCGTTTGGATTTCAAAACAGTAGCAAAATGCATAGCCTATTGCCCAGTTTTCAGTATTTAAGGTTCAACTTCAAATGATCATCGCTATATGAATATAATGAATTGGGAGAGATTGTATCTATCAAATGAAAGCTCTTTGCTTCTTCATTCCAATGCAACTAGTTTCTTCCAAATCCAACATCTGAGTAAGGAGTTATACCCGTTTTACTTCAGCCTGTCAGCTGGTCAACTGAGGGACAGTTTCGATTTTTTTTGTTTTCTTAGGGGCATTTTAGTCATTCACCGCACCAAAATTTCATCTATAACACCAAATTTAGCCCCCAATTTATCAAAATATAATCCTTCTCTCAAATTTTCTCTAAAGAACACCCCTTACAGTTTCAAAATAAAAACTCCAATAACTCAAGATTCAACCATGGGTTTTCAAAACAAATTGAAGATTTGGAATTCCAGCAACATAGGCATCAAGAACCACCTATCATATTCGCATACAGAGGTACGTGGGGTTATTTCAAAAATCTCATGGGCTTAAAAATTCATGTTTTAAAAAAAAGGGGGTTTTGAACTTATGAATATAAATATGTTTCAAGCATCTTTATGATATTTATTTGATCTTTATGCCTATTTCTGAAGTGATTTGATACATTATATATCCATATGCTTATGATTCAAAGGATGTTAACTTGAGAGCATGCATTATATGAAACCCCTCTCTTGATATGAAATTATTTGAAATTTTTATATGATGTGAATTATTTGAAATCATCTTGACAAACATGACATGAACTATTTTGAAAGTGGATATGTTTTTTGACATGCAAGGAGAGGGTTATCATGTTGAAATATGATGAATATAATGGTTGCATGAAATAATGATGTGATATTGATGGCTTGCAAGTCGGGTATGACGATACCCTACAGAATATGATATGTGATTAAATCAGATGAAATTTGAATGCATTGATTTTACATGAGATAGGTGGATTCCCGAAGAAGGCATTTGAGAGTAAGGGCTCATTGCTGGAAACCGTGTTTGCCGACATAGGAACTTGGTACCATACTTTGTGATCTTGCATAACTGACTTTTTGTCATTCCCAAATTGGGACTATGGTTAGGAGCCCTGCTTTGTGGTCTTGTGCACTACCATTGGGTCAAGACACCCTGCTGTGTGATCTTGTGTGTCTTCCCCTCACTTATACTCTAATCTTGGTGGCAACCGAGGTTTGACAGTTCGAGTGAATGTGATATTTGGGGTATTCCACCTGGCCCAGCTACATTGCATTGTTGTTGATAACAATTACACTGCGACCATGTGTTTTGAAATTATTTGATATCAAACTACTTTATAATGGCTCTCAATTATATTTTGTAAAAATATTATGTTTTGTTTTGATATCTCTACATACTAGTACTTTTGTATTGACCCCCTTCCCTCCCAGGTTTGGAGGCACAGTCTAGGGGACCAGAAAATCAGTAGATTTCCTCAGACAGATTCGCAGAGTAACTTGGTGAGCCTTCTATATTTCGTAAGGCCTGATTTCTGGCAGTTTCATTTATCATTTATCAGTTTTGGGTCTACTGGGGGTCTTATCCCAGTTTTTAGATAGATATTTGTTTCATTCCTGTTGTAGAGATTTCGCAGACGTTATAGAGATGTTGATTGAGATAGTGGTACATTATTCCCCACGATTGTTTTCATATGATTCTTGACCATGTTTCCGTTATATAGTGTATCTTCCGCATTTTTTTCATGTAAGTCATGTTCATAAATACTAGATAGATAAAGGGTGTTTCGGGCCTTGTTTTTTCGAAATACTAGTCACAACCAAGGTCCCAATTCAGGCCGTGACATAAACCATAGGAAACCATACCCAAAAAATTTACACCAAAATCCCTAATTATTAGTGGAAGTCCATAACCCATGCAATATTTAAATCATAAAAACATCCATAAAATGCAATCCTTTATAGAAATAACAAGTAGGGAAGAGACACATAACTTAAAATGCGAAAATAATGGTAGAAAATAACAAAAGAGAGTCCCAAAGTAATCCCCAAGTTGAAACTCTTGCTCTCTTTCCCCAAAAGCTATTGAGAGAATTGTTGAATTCTTACGAATAATTTTCTATTTGTTAATGAATAGAGTAATAGGGTAAATAACCTCCTAAGTGTATTATAAGTCATGGTTCATGATTAGGATAAGTAGGGAAATATCTAGAATAGCACCACTTAAGTCCCTTAAAAACCCTTCACAGGGAGACGACTCACACTATTAAGTGTCGTACACTTCTTTATGATTGGTTCCCACCAATCATACTCAGGCCTTAACCTTGGATTAGACACTGTACAACATATGACTGATCAAACCAAGTCGTAACCTCAGCATATGATGTGTACCTATGATATGTATCCCTAGCAGAATGAATTACCGAGACGATCAAACATTATCGACTATGGGAGTCCCTTATACGACTCGTATCTAAGTCTTACGACTCATAACCTTAAGTCGTGACCATTCAAGTGATCAAAACCACCTGACTAGCAAACACTGGTTATCTTATGACAAGACCATACCACTCATACCCCAGCATAAGGCTCGTATCCATGAGTCATATTGGGTCCAGAGAACGGTTTTCAAGGAAAAATTTCTAAGGCTAAAACCCAGGATGTGCATTCTCCCTCACTAGGAATATTTATCACCGAATGACGAAGAAGGTAGGGGTAACGATGCATAGAGTCATTTGCATTTTCAAACATTCCTTTAACAAAGTTTGAAAGCAAAGAGTCGAGGATATTAATCTTTCCTTTAACAAACTCCAAAAATAAAGATATGTTCAAGAACACATACTTTCCGCATGAATACCAGGAGCAGAAAACAAATGCAGATACTTGGACTTTATGTCCTCTTCCACTTCCCACATAGCTTCTTCCATCTTATGGTTCTTCCACACAGCCTTAACCAAATTCACAACCTTGGTCCGTAATCCAGGAGCTTGCCTATACAATATATCAACTGGGATCTCTTCATAAGATAGAGAATCTGAGATATCCGAACATTCCAAAGAAAAAAGCAAAGAAGGATCGCCAACAAACTTCCTTAACATTGAAACATGAAATACCGAATAAACCAAACCCAAATTCATAGGTAACTCCAACTCATAACCATTATTGCCCACTCTATGCATAATCTTATAAGGACAAATAAAATGAAAACTATGCTTCCCCTTCTTTCCAAATTGCACTACTCCCTTCATGGGAGAAACCTTGAGGAATACCTTGTCCCTAACATCAAACTCTAAGTCTCTACGGCTAACATTGGCATAGGACTTTTGGTGACTCTGAGCATCCTTAAGCCTATCCTGAATGACCTTCAAATTCTCTATAGCTTGATAGACCCAATCAGGATGAAACATATCCGCCTCGCTAAGCTTAAATCATCCAATAGGAGATCTATATGTCCTACGATACAACGCCTCAAAAAGAGCCCTACCAATACTAGAATAATAGCTATTATTGTAAGCAAAATCCAACAAAGGTAGTTGCTCAAACCAACTGCCACCATAATTAATCACCTATGCCCGAAGCATGTCCTCCATTGTCTGAATAGTTCTTTTCTCTTGCCCATCCGACTGCGGAGGGAAAGAAATACTCTGACTAACCTTAGTCCCCAATTATTTCTGGAAAGACCGGCAAAAATGGGAAGTAAACTATATACCACAATAATAAATAATTGAAATAGGAACCCCATGCATCTTCACAATCTCTTGAAGATACAACTGCGCGTAATCCTCTACTATTTATAGACAAAACGTGAGCAGACTGTGTCATCCTATCCATGATGACCTAAATCGAATCAAAATAATTTCAACACTGATGAAGACCGGTAAAAAAATCCATATTGATCATCTCCCACTTCCATTTAGGAAACTCTATTTCTTGATTCAATCCACCATGCCGCATGTGCTCAACCTTAACCTGTTGATACACCATGCACTTATCTACAAAGTCAACCATATCCCTCTCCATACCATTTCATGAATAGATTTCCTTAAGATCATGATACATCTTTGTCAAACCAAGACAAATAACATAGCACGACTGATGCACCTCAGCAAATATCCTTTGTCACAACCCGTCGACATTTGGAACACACAGCCTCCATTAGTACTGTAAAGTATCATCACCACTAGTCTCGATCACCGCCATCTGTTTCCCACTAACATCACTCTAGATTTTCATCAAGAACAGATCTAACACTTATTTCTCCTTATTCTCTGCATGAAGAGATGATCGAACCACTTCTTGCACTATCATACCACTATCTTTGTAATTCAAAAGACAAACTTTAAGATGGGCCATGCTGTGAATATCCTTCACCAATTCCCGCTTTGCTTTCTCCACAATAGCCAAACTTCCCATAGACAACCAGCTAAGAGCATTGGCAACTATGTTAGCCTTACTTGGGTCGTAGAGAATTCTCATATTATAGTCCTTAAGAAGCTTAAGCTATCTCTTTTTGTTGAAATAAAGATACTGCGTGAATACATACTAATGACTCTTATAATTTGAAAGGATATCTACATGAACACCAGAAAGATAATGATGCCATATTTTCAAACCAAATATACCTGCTAACACCTCCAAATCATGAGTAGGATAATTCCTCTCATGTACCTTTAACTCCCTAGAAACATAGGCAATCATCTTTTGATGTTGCATCAAAATACAACCAAGCCCTACCCGAGATGTATCACAATAAACCACAAACCCATCATTGCCTTCTGGGAAAGTGAAAATCGGAGCCGATGTTAACCTATCTTTACATTCGTAAAATTTCCACTCACAAGCATCTGATAAAAGACAACTTAAACTTCTTCTTAGTTAACTGAGTCAAAAAAGTAGCTATTAATGAGAAGTTTTCCACAAACCGCCTATAATAACCAACTAAATCCAAGAAACTCTGAACATCAAATGGAGTCGTAGGACTAGGCCACCCTTTTACCACAATAACATTTTGAGGATCAACCATTATCCCCTTACTAGAAATGATATAACCCAAGAAAGTTACATCATTCAACCAAAACTTACACATAGAGAAAATAATATATAACTGTTGTTCTTATAAGGTATGTAACACCATGCAGAGGTGATTAGTATGATCCATCTCACACCTTGAATACACCAGATTGCCATTAATAAACACAATGACAAAGAGATCCAAATACTCTTTAAACACCCTATTCATCAAGTCCATAAATGTAGTTAGTAGGTTAATCAATCTAAATGATATCACCATGAACTCAAATAACCCATATCGAGTATGAAAATCTATTTAGGGATATCCACCTCCCTCATCTTAAATTAATAGTACCTAGACCAAAGACCTATCTTGGAAAGAACTTGGCACCCTGCAATTGTTCAAACAAATCATCTATCCTTGGGAGAGGATACTTGTTCTTGACCATTATCTTGTTCAACGGTTTGTAGTCAATGCACATGCAAAGGGAACCATCCTTCTTGTGCATGAACAACATCGGTGCACCCCATGGAGAAACACTAGGACGAATAAAGAACTTATCTAGAAGATTCTTAATTTTCTCCTTGAGTTTTTTAACTCACATAGATCGATTCTATACAGAAAATGGATTTTGGACAAGTGTCCAAAAGCAAATCAATACCAAACTCTATTTCTCTATTCAGAGGAACATCGGGATGATCATTCAAAAAGATCTTTTGAAACTTATTATCTACAGGAACTAACTTAAAAGACGGACTTTTCAAGTTAGAATCTTTAACCCAGACCAAATGATAAAAATAGCCTTTTGAGATTAACCTTAGAGCTCTAAGATAAGAAATAAATCTTCCCCTATGAGATAAAGAACAACCCTCCCATTACATTTCCAGATTATCGAGAAACATAAGATAACCTTACTAGTCTGACAGTCTAAAGATACATACAAAAAATACAACTAATCCCTACCCAAAATTACATCAAAATCCACCATTCCCAACTCAAATAGATCTACCAAGGTCTACATATCACCAAAAGATACCACAAACCCCCTATAGTCTTGTTCAACAATGACCGAGTCTCTTACCGAGGTAGAAATAGAAAAATGATCAGTAACAATTTCTAGATCAAAACTAAAAGACACAAGTATATGAGGAGTCATATAAGAAATAGTGGAGCCCCAATTAAGCAAACAATATACATTACGGGAGAAGAGCTGTAACATACTGTAAGAACATTAGGTGATGCCTCAGATTTTTATCTGGATACCAAAGAATACAACCTATTCTAACCAATACCAGAACGAGGAGCAGTAACAGAAGAAGTTTCTAACCACTAGGTGTAGGAGAAGAAGATAAAGCCAAAAGAATCTTATTTGCTCCTATAGCAACCTTATTAGCTGGATAATAAATCAATCGATGACCTACCTGACCTCACTTAAAGAAATTATCTCTACCTTCCTCACAGAATGCCCAATAAGGATAACCACAAAACCAACAAGGTGTGCATAAAAAAAAAGACTGACCTCTGCTCGCCTAAGATTGGGCAACTTGAGTCCAAGAATTATCACCACCTTGGTTATGCCCATCACCCGACTTTTTTAAGTAAGGATCACTAGCAATAGAGAAGGAACCAGAACTCCCCTACTTCTTTTTCTACCATATGCTGACGTCTCTACCACCTTGAGACTGTGTACCTCCCTGATTAGAAAATCTACCCTACTTTTCTTGCCTATCTACGAATTCCGCCTACTTTATCTTCTCATTGTCAAAGCACTACTTATGAATAGTCAACTTAGATATGTCCATGTCCCTAATTAACAAAGCAGTCTTGCTCTAAAAAATCAGATCTTTGTTCATCCCAGAAGCCAACTTCCTTATTCTCGACCTCATATCATCCACCAAATCTGAAGCATACCATTAAAATAGTGGAAACATCAATGCATATTCCCTTTCAGACATCTTTCTTTGCCCGAGGATCACAAACTCCTCCATCTTAGCTTTACTTAACTCTCGAGGAAAGATATAATCCACGAAGGCATTAGAAAAGTCCTCCCACAACCCTTCCTCTTCCATATAACCCTTATCTCTTTCCCACACCCCATATCACTAATAAGCAATATCTTTGAGTTAATAAGATGTAAAGTTAACTCCCTCCATATCAAAAGCCTATGTAACCTGAAATATCTTTTTTGATTTATCTAAGAACACTTGTGGCTCTTTCTTCACCTCTACTCCCATAAAATTTATGAGATCATCTTTATAAACTTACCAACCTTATGGCCTCAGTAGATGAAGCACTAGCCGTACCCTGATAGGCCTGAGCAGCGTCCATCTGAGCAATTACATAGATATACGGACAAAACTCTATATTTGTCACATTACCCTGAGGGACCTGAGGAATAGTAGTAGGAATAGGAGAAGCTCCAGATCCATCTGGAATAAAACAATGAGATCGAAGATGTACTCCAGAGTAGGTAGTACCCCTTCAACATTATCCCTAGATAAGGCAGAAGAATTCCGTTGCGTTCCAAATCTAGGAGGCCTATTCTGAAAGATAAATAAACAAGGATAAGAGACGACTCCATGGCTGATAATTTCAAGAAAGTGAAACATTCCTAAATGTCTTGCACCCTCTCTCTTACAATTGTGGTACGCTATCCACCCAAAAAGAGACTATACTTGAGATGGCTTTATGGACTTGCCAGTTGAATATGAACCTAAAGCTAAGACACCAACTTGTCACAACCCAAATAAGGACTAAGGATCGCCCACTTAACCTAACCCAAAATCCTTATATATCCTCAGACGGACTAAATTTTGATAATATAACAAGATAGATTTATTGGTGACATCAAGATTTTCGGATAGTCAAGACTGTGGCCAGCCCAACCGAGTCTAACCATATAAAACCTAACCATCCATGCCATACCAAACCAATAAGAATATCAAAATATAACATGGATATCAATCAATAAATATAATATGATGGAACAGTGTGAAATTATGTCCAATGATGCAAGTCTCCCAGCCTATTCCAATGCCAAGGCTGACACCAATACCGATCCTACCCATACCAACTCCCAAAAGTACCACAAAGCCTCTATCTAAATGAATGCAATTATCCTATTAGTATATGCCCCCAACCATGTCCAAAAGCAATATCTAAAACAACAAAATGTCTAAGAGTAACCATATCAAAAATGTTTTCCTCAAGTAAATCAATATATAGGAGAAGTCGCACGACCGGTTCCTACATAGCATGGATTTAAAACCGTTAGTAGATCGATTAGCATATAACTTCTAGTATGTTAATCAGTATAAGGATAAAGTAATGTCATTTAAATAACCATGTAAAACCATCCATTATGCATGCAACCATACTTTTATATATAAGTGCCGGGAAAGGGAATCTGTATTTAATATACATTTAAAACATTTACTTGGGTGGGGTAGCCTTACAATTTAACCACACCCATGAGATGTAAGGGTTTAGCTCCCCCTGCTGAAAGAGTCTTAGTGCATTTAGCTGCAAGACCAGGAGATATCCTATGGGATGACAAATATATCCCTTCAATATAAAATCTGACACTTGCACGTGCCCATTAAAGACCCATCATATCAGCTAATATAAGTTTCCCATTTTGGTTACCCTAGAACCTCTACCTTCCACCGCTCACTTACACATCTCGCCATTAATGCCAAAATGAAAACCATATCAAAAAAAAGTCCAATTATCATTTATTAACCCCGGCCATTTATTAGTGGTATATTCATACCAACCATACTTGTAAGATTTTTCCATAGCCAAACCATTAAGGTTAAGGGCACTCTCAAGTACCTTATCTGTTTACCATATTAACCTCTTAAGAGATTTCCATAAACTCTACAAGCAAAACAATTAATCTATTAACCTCTGTAAACTAGTTAAACCATTTATAGTATTATGTATAGGCTTAAAATAAGCAAGAGTTCCATTAAAAGAAGTCAATGCAATAAACATATCCTTATGAGCATTTTATCAAACACCTTGGGGGTATAATTTAAGAAAAACCAATTCCAAAGACCTTCAAACCTTTACCATAAAATCCAATTGCCCAAAACTACAATTAATAGATATAAAAGCATAGTTAAACCATAGGAACCCATAACCTAACAATTTCCACAAAAATCACTAATTATTACTGGAAAACCATAACCCATGCAATATTTAAATTATGAAAACAACCATAAAATCCAATAGTTTTTAGAAATAAAAAGTAGGGAAGAGACACATTCCTAAAACTGAGAAAGATGATGGAAGAAGATCACCAAAGCAATCCCCAAGTTAAAACCCTAGTTCTGTTGCCCCTAAATCTTTTAAAAGAATTCTTGAATATTTAGGAATAGATTTTTATGTTGTAATGAATATAAAAATAAAGTAAATAACTTCTTAAGTATATTAGAAATTGTTGCTCATAATTAGGGTAAATAGGGAAATATCTAGAATACCCCTACTTAAGTCCCTTAAAAACCCATCATAGGGATACGACTGACCTTCATATGGGTCGTACCCTTCCTTACGAATGGTTCCTAACAGTATTACCTTGTCCTTAACCTTGAATTAGACATTGTCTATTATATGACTCATCCAACCACGTCGTAACCTCAGCATAGGATCTATACCTCTGATCCATATCCCTAGCAGAATAAGTTACCAAGAGGATCAAACATTACCCACCATACGAGTCCCTGATATGACTCATATCCAAGCCTTATGACTCATACCCTTAAGTCCTGACCAATCTAAGTGATCAAAAATATCCCACCATCTAACACTAGTCAGCTTACAATAGGACCATACCTCTCATACCCCAACATACATCTGAGATCGGTGAGTCCTATTGTATCCAGAGAACTATTTTTAAGGAAAATTTTCTATGGAAAAACTTACAATGTAACAATTGGACAATTACTTCTTCTTGATTTAGGCACCAAGAGATGATAGTGCTACTTTATGAATGAACACACCACCATCCTCAGAGTCCTAAAGGTGAACTCAAAGAATAGCGAAATAGGGAATGTCTTTCACTAACTCACGCTTCTCCTTTTCCACATGATCAAGATACTCTATGTATAACCTACTAGGATCATTAACTTTACATGGATAGTAGTGAATACTCATGTCATAATATTTGTAAAGCTCAAGCCATCTCCTTTGCCTGAGGCTAAGTATCACGACCCAAACCGAGGCCCTTGCCATGACGAGCATCCCGAACTATGAAAACCCGAAACACCTTTATCTATTTGGTAATCATGCACATAATTCATATGATAAAACAAATACAAAAGATACATAATATTATGGAAACATGGTCATAAGTATAATAAAATCAATAATGGGAAATAAAGTCCTACAACATCTATCAACATCTAAAATTCGTCTGCAAAATCTCTACTACATGACTAATAGCAACAGTCTAAAATCTGGGACAAGGCCCCAGTAGACCAAAACAAGACTAAAGATAAATATCTGAAAGTAAATAGGCCTTCTGGAATATAGAAGGCTTACCACTGCATAATATTATCTACGATTGGAAATATCTACTATTCATCTAGACCCCTAGACTGAGTCTCGAAACCTGGAAGGAGGGGGAGGGGTCAGCACAAAAGTACTGGCACGTGAAGAGATACAAAATAGAGTAATTGACAATATATAAACATATATAATACATGAGAGCAATTTTCATCAAAACATCAAGCATAAAAAAGTTTCTAAAAAACATATGGGCACTTTCTGGAAATATGTAACCTATCTATAAATTTCAAATTATGATCTGTGTATTACTACTGAGTTAGGTTGTATCTCTACAAATTTGATATTCCACGGGCTATATGGAATCCGCGATTGACTCAGCGGGGAAACCTCCAACCCGAGTATGCTGCAACGGTTAGAGCTCCTAAATCTGATACGCCATATGACACTTAAGTCAGTGTATAATAATATACACAGTTCGGCAAACCACGGTATTAGAAAATGAGTTGCTTGAACTCAAGCCCTCTTCAGGTAACTACCTAACATCTCTGTATGCCTATTTTTAACCTTTTCTGTATATGCAACATTATGAATGTCTAAAATCATGATAGTCTGAAATATCTATTAGTCTGAGTTTGATATGGCATTGATCTGAATTGGTATCATCATACCAAGACTTCCAAGTCATTATTTCTGAGCCATAATACATTAAGCTAAATCTACATTTAAAGCATAATTTAGACCACCAAAAACATACAACTGATAGAGAAGATTTCATGTTTCGAAACTCAAGTTAAAACATAAAAAAACTTCTTCAACATATGGTGGTCTAGTTCCTAAAGCAAATCTATGAACTATTTCATTACATGCGTTATGAACATTAAACATTCATGCTAGATTCCCTCTTTAGTGATGTAAAACCACCTTAAAATCATAACAAGATTTCAATCACTTCATATAGTACTTTTCAACGATGCATTGCAAAACAATTCATATTCTATGAGAAATCTGAAAAATTCATAATAAGAGGGAATTCACCAAAAATCGTGCTCTCAACAAGAATTCATTCTTAAATACATGGTTTCATATATTCATATTCTCAAATAAATTTGGGGAAGGTCAAAATACAAAAACAATGATGTTAAACCATTTAATATATGAATATATACATAGATTAAAAAAACCCATTCTAAAACATAATTTTTCTATGTCCATGAGAATTTAGGAAAACCCCGCGTAACTCTATTTTAGAAAATAATGGGTGCTTCTAGAAGCCTATGGATTGGGGATTCCAAATCTCTAATCAATTTTGAAAACCCATGGTTGAATATTAATTTATTTGGCTTTTTAGTTTGAAACCCTTGAGGGTGTTCTTAAGATTTTTTAGATGAAGGTGAAAGTATTTTGGAGAATTGGGGACTGAATTTCGTGCTTATAGCTGAATAAGGGTGGGAAAAGGACCAGTTTTCCCCAGAAATGGAGTTTTTAAGTCACTTGAAACCATTAATAGGTGCCGCATATGATATCACCTATATTTACATAGGCGCTGCCTATGCTATCGCCTATATTTACATAGGTGCGGCCTATGCTATCACCTATATTTACATAGGCACTGCCTATGCTCTCGCCTATAATTACATAGGCGCCGCCTATGATATCAAATATGCTTTCAAATGGACATGTGCGATTGGTTAGGCGACGCATTCTACTTTGAAAGCCCATAACTTCTTGCTCGGGTGTTGAATATCAGCAAAATTGGTATCGTTGGAAAGCTAACACAAAAAACCATCATTTTACACAGAGTAGGCTATCTAATTTGACATATACAAAGATTCATGGTCGATAACAGTTGACAAAAATTATAATGTCCACTTAAACATAATTGATTGAAGTAGTTTTCAACTCGTCCTTGAGTCAAAGGACCTCTATGGTCTAAATTCAAGCTTGAATAGATTCATATACTACGCAAAAAAATCAACATGCAATATTGGCATAGGATTTATGGTTTTGGGATTATCAACGCATTAGAATCATGGTCTATTTTATAGCCCAAAATGCGGGACGTTACATTTTCTCCCCCTTGGAATTATTCATCCCCGAATGATGGATAGAATGTCGAAGTCTTAAGGGTATGGGATAACGCGTACATGAAATGTTCTCTAAGAAAGAATACACGAATTGAAAACATGACTATAAGATTGGAACAACTAATGTTTTAAATGCTTATGCCGGACATGCATATCCGAGGCATGGAATACACAACTGAAGCTACTCATGGGCTGTATTCTCCTAATGAATCATGAATATTTGATGCATGGATTTGTTACTGACTTGTTCTCATGAACGTAGAACTGAATACACTGATAAGCTGAACTTTTTCTATTGGACATGCATTACTAATGCATGCATATCTGACTGAACTGACGTATGATGTATGACTGAATACGCAAGGATAACTGGTGCGAAGCTTGTAATAAGAATCTATGCATGCAGCTGAATGGGGTATCTCCCCCTTAGGACCCTATGTCTCTCTATGAATGTTCAATTCACTAAGATACGCAAAAAACTGAGGCGATGCACAGGGCACCTACGAATTGAATCATAACTGAACATCTGTAATCTGAATTTAATGCATGATGCATGAACTGGGCTATACTCGTAACTACTGGTACACTCTATCTTTGAATAGTAGCATGTCTGAGATTTCGAGTAGCATGAATAAGTGCAAAGATGAGAAAATAAGTGATGCAAATCTGTCTACTAAACTGACTTATTGGCCATACAGATTGAATTATACTACACCCTCATACTTAACTGGAGTATCTCTTCAGAACAATTCTCTAAAGAAATTCTAGCGGTAATAGTGAGCCATGAATCTTGGGTATGGATAACACAAGACATTTAACTGAGGAAATCACAACATTGACACTACTCTGCATTCTGGAATATAGACATATAACTCCTAAATTAGGATAGAATTTTCAGACCCTTGGCAATACAACTTCTTACTTTCAGGCTTAGCGCACTTCCTGAATATCCCTTAACTATACTATTCCCTATAAATATAATATTCATTCAATTCAGCTTAAATTTCTCATATGAGCATTGACAAATTTTTCTACTAATGTCTAAAATAGCTTAACCCTTACTCTGCGATCAAGCCTAACACTAAGTCACAAAAATACAACATACTACACCACGCTATTATTCTAAACCATATGATGCCACCTTCTATACCTCTTTTAAAGATCACATTCTAAGCATAACATGCCTTACCACTTCAATGAACTCTTAATATAATGTCGCTAATGCATATTGAGACCTTCCACTACAATCCCAAAATGTCATTCAATCCTAATTTATAACCACATGTTAACTTCAAGGAAACCACCCATAAATACATATTGCACATGTTTTCTAAACTATTATCAATATAACTCCCACGCGCTATCCTAAAAACATACACACACAAACGTTTCCACTAACCATTATATGTAGCAAAGACTTGGCCCCGAATCTTTCTTCATACTTATGGCCTTATCTAAACAAGCATACTATGACCTTCCATCAATAAGAATATTTACATCATCACCACTATTATTGCTTAAAGAGGGTTTCTAAAAGGTTAAAACATAAGACCCTCAAGCGTGAAAAGATCTTTATACGTGACTGAGCACACTATAAAGAGTGAGTACATACATCATGAGTTGCATGACCTCAACTAGAGTTTGTAACATATGGAATATGATTTTGACTGTTGAATAAACTAAAGTTCCTCATTTAGGAATCTGGAAGAGCACGTGATTCTCTATCATGTACATGAACATGAACTATGATCAGGGGACTGAAACGTGAGGTATGAGTAGGTATTAGGATAATTGAAAAATATTGAGGTAGGAATGGTTTGAGACTCACCCTTCCCTTATGATGTTCTATGTCATACTGACATCACTACTAAAATTGGAGGGTCGAACTTGGTTACTTATTCTATCATCTCTCTCTTAGCTCCAAGTCATGATCGAGAGTTTGGGAGATCCTTTACCAGATTCTAACTAAACTACACTTACTGCACTCTAGGATCTAGAAAATGATAATACATGCATATCATAGAACTTAACCCGAATGACTACCTTCCAGGATACACTTTATCTTTCCCTTTCCACCAATAGTCATAGTATAATGCTTGCACACTTATTTCTATCGGTTCAACCTTCAAAAGTCAAGCTTAGATGCTAACACTTAACATGGATATCACCAAGCCTTTGATGCACCATATCTCTTTTGACATAGCCTACCAACATTGCGACTCCAAATTTATATCCCTCTACTGCGAGAATTAAGATCATCGCAAAAGGCCAAACACTATCAATAAAAAAACCTTAACATGGCTATTTAGATCACCATATACCATCTAAGTAGTCTTTATCCACTTAACAATTCAATGATACCACTAGCCACGTACAACAAGTAATAGCCTTAGAAAGAATGCCGCAACCTCATGTCACCTTAGGCATACTTCAACATCGCACGTACAATATCATACATCACTATGAATCAAATCGTACACCATTCAAGCCTATTAGATTACTTCCATAAAACTGGTATCATTACCCAATCAATCATCACAACTATCTTAATAGGCATCAACTGTTAAAACTTAGTGTCTAGTGCTAAATGTAAATGTGATCTACCACCCAACCTTACACACAATTCTCACTTTAAAACTATGAAATAACCATCAAGAAACACTAGTACATTAGAACTTCATAGCCACACAAAAAAAATCGATCGTTACCTTACGGTCTTCCTTATCATAACTCATTAGCACGTACTATTTCAACACATCAAGCCTACTAATTTAATTCCACAAAAAATGCATCATCGATCTCATACCACTATTTTTTACCACTACATCCTTCACTTAAATTCAAATCTATAGTTTAGAATCAATCATCTACCACCAATAAGGAGTGCAAAATATTATGCTAGTCTATTAAATTGACATGTTCTATTCAAACACCTAAAAATCCACTACCTACCTTCTCAAAAGTTGTACTGGTTTACAACTACCAATGAAATGATGGGCAAGGGGTAAAGTAAAATAATAGACCTGATCAACCTTAATTTGATGTTATAACCCCAAACAATCTTCTCTACTTATGTGGATTTCTCACCTCATACTTACTTGCTTAAGCATACATTTAGACATCCTTCAAATTCTTCAAACAAGCATGAGTATATAATCATAACTTACTCAAAAATATAGCCATTTTCACATTCAAGCAAACAAAAAATCACCCTGACTAACAACTCCTTCTCTACCTTCTAATAATAACACACAAGGACAAATCATCTCTTTACCGGCTCAATCTCATGCAACCAGATTCAGCTATACATACATTAAACCTATACAAGAACAACAGGTTGCTAGTGAATCGAAAGAGGCCTCACACGTCTTCACTAGACTTTGATTTTGTATTTTGAACAAGAAAATAGGATGAATGACAAGTCAACTATGCTAGTGAATCAAAAGAGCTCCACACGTCTTCACTAGACTTTATTTGTCAACAACACTTTAATGACAATATTTGATGAGATAGAGATTTAATATGCAATATTCAATGAACTAAGAATACACATCTTACTCTGTAGAAATAAAATCAGAGTAAAACACTTCATTCATAGACTACCGTACTGTCCATACATGCTGCTAGCTACCAAATTAGTTTATCACTATAAAGGGTTAAATCATCCTCACTCTGACTTCTAACTTTGTGACTTCACATCACCAACTTCTTTCTCTAATTTAATTACCAATAGGTCATGACAATAACACTTTAACACACTACTATTTAGGTGGAAATATATTTCCAACATTCTGCTACACCTTATTACCTCTGAAGCGTGACACTGGCAACACAAGTTCTGAAAAGAACTGAATACCGCTGAAAAGCACGATTTCATCAAAATCAAGGTTCACACTAGAACCAACATACTCTGAAGCACTAACAGACTCTTCTTAAGTCCTTGCAAAAATCTTATATGATTTTATCAAAACGAACCATACCATTTACACTCTAAACTTCTGTACTTGAATCGGCCCAATGATGAGACATGTCTGAGAATGTCCGAGTAAGGAAAGAATTGAGATAACTATTATTTTTGTATGGGCAACACCATAGTATGAATTTGAGTATGAAAGACGAATATTTTGACTCTATTACACGAACTAGAACATAAAGAAAGAGAGACATTCCTAAACGCCTAGTAGCCTCCTACTTATAAGTGTGGTGCGCTACACACCCATAAACAAGACTATACCCAAAGCGATTTTGCAAACACCCTGGGACCATGAATCATGCATTAATAGAAAGTTTGTCACGACCCGAACCAGGGCCCTAGCCGTGACAAGCATCCCAAACCATGAAGGCCCAAAACACCCCTGTCTATGTGGCAATCATGCACATGATTCATATGATAAAAGAAATGCAAAAGATACACAATATTACGGAAACATGGTCAAAAGTATAATAAAATCAATAATGGGAAATAAAGTCGCACAACATCTATCAACATTTGAAAACCATCTGTGAAATCTCTACTACATGACTAATAACAGCAGTCTGAAATCTAGAAAAAGGCTCCCAATAGACCAAAACATGACTAAAGATAAATATGTAAAAGTAAACAGGCCTTTTGGAATATAGAAGGCTCACCACTGGACAATCTGTTCTACGATCTGAAATATGCACTATTCATCTAGACCCCTAGATTGTCTCTCAAAACCTAAAAGGAGCGGGGGTTAGCACAAAAGTATCAGCACGCGAAGCAATCCAAAATAGAGAAATTGAAAATATATATATCTAAAATACATGAGAGCAATTTTCATTAAAATATCATGCATAAAACAGTTTCTGAAAAACACATGGGCACTTTCTGGAAACATGTAACCTATCTGTAAATTTCAAATTCTGATCTGTGTATTACTTCTAAGTTAGGTGGTATCCCTTACAAATCTGATATTCCACGGGCAATATGGAATCCTTCAATAAATCGGCGGGGAAGCCTCCAACCCGATTATGCCACAAGGGTTGGAGTTCCTGAATCTGATACACCACATGATACTTAACTTAGAGTATAATAATATACCCGGGTCGGTAAACCACAGTTTTAGAAAATGAGTTGCTTGAACTCAATACATCTTCAGGGAGCTACCTAACATCTCTGTATGCCTATTTTTAACCATTTCTATGCATGCAACATTCTGAATGTCTAAAATCATGATAGTCTGAAATGTCTATTAGTTTGAGTCTGATATGGCATTGGTCTGAATTGGTATTGTCATAGAAAGACTTGGGAGTCATGATTTCTAAGCCATAATACATTAAGCTAAATCTTTCATTCAAAGCATAATTTAGACCACTAAAAATATACAACTAATATAGAAGATTTCGTGTTTCAAAACTCAAGTTAAAATCCTGCAAAAACATCATCAACATATGATGGTCTAGTGCCCTTAGAAAATCCATGCACTCTTTCATTACATGCATTAGAAACATTAAACATTCATGCTAGATTCCCTCTTTAAAGGTATAAAACCACCTTTAAATCATATCAAAAGTTCAATCACTTTTTATAGTGCTTTTTAAGGATGCATTGTAAAATAATTCGTATGCTATAAGAAATCTGAAAAATTCATAATAAGAGGAATTTCACCAAAAATCATGCTCTCAACAAGAATTCATTATTAAATACATAGTTTCATACATTCATATTCTCAAATCACTTTGGGGAAGGCCAAAAGACTAAAACAATGATGTGAAACTATTTAATACATGAATATATACATAGATTCAAAAACCTCATTCTAAAATATAATTTTTCTATGCCCATGAGAATTTAGGAAAATCCAACGTACCTCTATTTTGGAAAATAATGGGTGCTTCTTGAAGCTTGTGGATTGGGGATTACGAATCTCTAATCAATTTTGAAAACCCATGGTTGAATCTTGATTTATTTGGGTTTTTAGTTTGAAACCCTTGGGAGTGTTCTTGAAAATTTTTAGATGATGGTGGATGTATTTTGGAGAATTGGGTACTGAATTTCATTTTTATGGCTGAATAAGGGTGGGAAAAAAACCATTTTACCCCATAAACGGAGTGTTTAAGTCACTTGTAACCATTACATAGGTGCCGCATATGATATGGCCTATATTTACATAGTATCCCCCTATGCTATCGCCTATATTTACATAGTCTCCCCCTATGATATCGCATATGCTTTCAAGTGGCCTTGTCCGATTGGTTACACGACGCATTCTACTTTGAAAGGCCATAACTTCTTGCTTGGGTGCCGAATTTAAGCAAAATTGGTATCGTTGGAAAGCTAACTCGAAAACCTATCATTTTATACATAGTAGGATCTCTAATTAGACATATACAAAGAGTCATGGTCGATAGTAGTTTACACAAATTATAATGTCTACTTAAACTTAATCGATCAAAGTAGTTTTCAACTCATCCTTGAGTCAGAGGACCTCTATGGTCTAAATTCAAGCTTGAATGGATTCACATACTTCGTAAATAAATCGACATGCTTTATTGGCATAGTATATATGTTTTCGGGATTATAAACGCATCAGAATCATGGTCTATATTGTAGCCCAAAATATAGGGCATTACACTAAGCTCTTTCTAAGTGACTCATACTAGAGGCTCTTTTGATCATAAAAGATATCCACATTCACTCTATATAAATAGTGATTCTAGACTTTCAACACAAAGGCTACAACTAAAAATTCCAAGTCTTGAGTTCAATAATTCCTCTCATGCACCTTCAACTGTCTAGAGGTGTATGCTATCATCTTACCATGTTACATCAAAATGCACCTAAGCTCCACACGAGACATATCACAATATACCAGAAAACCATCGATCCCTTCAGGAAAAGTAAAAATCAAAGCCAAAGTTAGTTTATCCTTTCGCTTCTCAAAACTACCCTAACAAGCGTCCATCATAAGAACTTTATCTTTTTTGAGTCAACTTAGTCTACCGGACATCTATTAAAGAAAGGATCTCCACAAACCTTCAGTAGTAGCCGGCTAAGCCTAAAAAGCTCTAATATTGGTTGGCATTGTGGGTCTCAGTCACTTCTTAATAGTTGAAACCTTTGGTGGATCTACCATGATCCCTCCAAAAAGAACTAATTTGACTTATAAAAGTGACAATGTTCAACCAAAATTAACATTATGAAAACTTTGTATATAACTGCTGCTTATTCAAGGTCTGCAATACAAAATGAATGTGATTGAGATGATGCACCTCTCTTATAGAGTACACTAAAATATCCTCTATGAACATAATGATATATAAATCTAGAAATTGACAAAAGACCTTATTCATCAAATCCATAAATGTCGCTAGAGCATTGGTTAACCCTAAGGGCATAACAAGGAGCTTATAATGCCCATAATAGGAATGAAAAAAAGTATTATGGATATTCTCCTCCCTAATATTTATCTAATGATACCGGGATAGAGGATCAATCTTGGTGAAAAACTTAGCACCCTACAACTGATTAAAGAAATCATATATCCTCTGAAGAGGGTACATATTCTTTACCGTCACCATATTTAACTATCGGTAATAAATACACATACAAAGGTGATATAATAAGAACTTGGTATGTCCCAAAACACTCCCAAAATAGTCCATAATTCAAGGGCAAACTGAGAGCCTTTTGAGAAAAAGTCTCGTCCACAATATCAAGACTAGAATGACAAGAATAACATGGTGCTTAGACACTGAAACAGCCACCGTAAACTAAGTTAACAACAAAAAGATGAAGAACAAAACCAGTATGATAACATCAAAAAACCATTATAAGATTATAAGACACAAACACTACACAAGATTAAAAGAAATAGAAAGATAGATAGTGTGACATACACTATTATATGAACGAAGAACCTAAGTGTGTTTCAAACACTAAGAACCTTAATACAATAATAATAGGAACACCAACTCTATTTGTGGACACAATAGTGACCTAAATCCTTTAAAAACCCAATGTTCCAAGCAAGAGAACAACAAAAGTCAATCCACACTTGTATGTTAACCTAGTTTCGGCCAAGATAGTCTTCTTTGTGATAGTACTGTGTTCAATGTGTTATACTATAAAATGAAAAAACTAACTAGTAAAACAATAAAATGTTACTTATATCGCTATTACAAAATATAAGTTCAAATGACCAAAAGACTCCTTAAAAAATGGGCGCCCATCAAATTTAAGTCATGGACTGATTTTTGTGTGTTTTAAGCCCTTCTTTGTTCTTCACTTTCACATACCAAGTCTCAGGTAAAACTCAAACCCTTATAAGCACATCTACGTGACCATTCCGAAATCATCCTCTCTATCTTGAAAGGATTTTTTTCCATAAATGCAAGGCTTCATTACCTGCAAGCTCTCCTCTTTGAATTATTTCTTCATTGCTCCTCCCAAGGTTAGGATGTTCAACCAAGGCTTCCATGAGATCATCAAGCATGCTCCCTGTATATACATGTTCTACAACTGCACATAAGAAATTTGATGCTAGACAAAGTGCTAGCATCTTTGTTAGTAAGAAACAAAGGGCCTTTGTGTTCAAATCCCACAACCATGACTCTCGGCTTCTCTTCTACTTCACCCTTCCCACTCTCGGATTCTTATTCCCAACCCTTAATAATCATGACTCTCCTTTACCTATACATAAGCACTCCATACATATTATCAATCGGCCAAACATCTTCTCCTCCTTCATTAATTTCTACCTCGACTTGTTGCTCTCTATCTTTAGCTTTTTCATCACTTTTTTCCAATTCCAATCCCACCTTCTCTTCAAGGGAATAAAATTTTCCCTCCCTAAGGATTATATTTCTCTGGTTTGGGAATTTACTAGTTTTCTGCCCCTACACTTTGCATTTGAAACATTAAATTCCATTAGGACAAGAAGTAGGATTCAGTTTACCTTTATTCCTTGGAGGATACTTTTTGGCAGCCTTGTTTTTTATTTGGAAAACCTTATTGTCGGATTTTTTGGCATTTAAATGAATGCTTTTAGTGTTGGTGCCACTTTGAGGATGGTTGTTGGTGACTCCTAGACTTGGAAGCTGAGAGTTATATTTCAACTTCAATATTGTTTTAAAGATTCCATCTATAGAGTAAAACTTTTGGAACATCATACGTGTAGATATGTGCCTATTCCACTAGACCTTAAATCGTATAATGTCATGCCTCATTTATTCTCCCTGATGGTCAAGTTTCAATATCAATTATTCTCACTGGAAAATGATAATTTCCATTTTGACATACTCCAAGATGTACTACTGGCCGGAATAACTGTGTTTAATGACAGAAATTAAAATTCCCATAACTTCTTATCCGGTTATTAAATTTTGAAAGATTTTATATTCTTAGGAAGCTAATTCAATTTCCTACACAATGGCAAGATCTAAACAAAAAAAGATAGAGTATTTAAAAAAAATTATATTGGATAACTCATAAACTGAGAGTTAAGTTATGCTTGAGAAATATGGGGTATTATAGCAGTCTTGGTTTCTCAAATGTTTGGGAGACTTCAAACTAGATTCTAGACTTACGGGATATGTGGATATGTTATCCGTAGTGATTTCAGTTTGCATATGATTTTGTGGAATCTAGCTTACATTATTTCAATGTCTTTATTCTTTTCTATTTGAACAGTTCATATTCATTTACCAAGGCAACAATTTTTGACTTCTTGACTTTGGTGGTTCTTTTATAGGTTACCACTTATTTGACCCATATTTCTTTTGCATTCTCACAGGTTGATCTCTTGTTGTATTTTTCTCCACTAATAGCACAAAGAAGTAAACTTATAACATGTGCATTAGTTTAAATTACCTCTTGTTTTTCTTTGGTGACCTCAAAGCTTTCAATATCTACTATGTCAGAACTGCTAGTTTCTTTTTCTTTGTCGTTTGACTTCTCTATATGTCCTAGGATAGGATTTTGATCCTTCTTGATAACAACCTATGTTTGGAAGTCATTTGATTGGAAAAAGATTTTGAACCTATTTTCCCAATAGGAGTAATGTTGTCCATTAAAGTATGGTGGTCTTGTGGAGGAGTGGCTATCCTGATAAAAAGTATTGGGGATTTGATAACTTGCCATTTGATGTTTCCTCACATATAGTTAAGACCTGCTCTGATACCAATTAAAATTCAAGAGAGGGATGAATAGAATTTTCTGTGAGTCGACTACTGACTCCTCACAGTCGACTCACCTGCAGATCAGGGCACTTCACAAAGTTGATTATATTTAAAATAATTAAGCAAATAAATAACAAAACATAAAGTAATAACATGGAGATTTATCCTAGTTTTGAACACCAATATGGTGCCTACTTCCAGCCACCTTGGGTTTCAAAGTTTTCTTAGATCGTTCAATGTTGAGTTCGAATACAATGATAGGAAACAAGCTCTGAAGACTTATTTTGCTTTTCAAATCTTTTGACATATTTTCAGTTGACTTTACAAAGTTGACTCGATCCAACTCTTTATATAAAAATGGTATACTAGAAGTTACAAAGTCTTGTGAGACTAAGATGGAGACCGTTTGATTTTTCTCTTTGAAGTTGCATAACTGTGTCCATCTTTACTCTTTATCTTTTATAGTCTTCTGCTACCATTCATCATGAGGAAACCCATGAGATTCCATCTCAATCAAGGATTTGAATTGATTTCTTTATTGAGGGATGGCACTATAATTTATGTCTATATAATATATATCCATATGTGGTGTCGTTCTTACAAATATACATGTCCATACCAGATATGTCCATGTAATGGTTGTGGCCTTTCTTTCCTTATGTTCTGATTTATGTTGCCGTGATTTTGGGATTATGATCATTCTTCCATTTCCAAGATATTTTATTGATATTCCTGGCATAATTTTTGAATGTTGTGATCCTCCATATGTTTGGGTTAGATACCCTTCAATCGTCCAATATACTCTATCTTATTTTACTTGATCATGATTGTTTTGGTTTTCCATGACTTTTGGGCTGAGATTCTCCATACATTTTTTCTCACTGTATCTAATATACTTGGATATTGTAGACTGTACATTGATGTCCTTCCATTCCTGGAGCCAGCTTCTATTAAGACTTCAAAACATTAGCAGTTCCAATATCCTGTAAAGATACACTTGTTAGTTTGTCATTAATAAAATGTAGACTTAGGATGCTGATAGGGTTAAGTTAACAAATTACCTCTCGGTTGACAATACAAAAGTTTACCTAGCTGCATGATCTCTTAAAGGCGGCCTTTCAATGTTGAGTGAGATATCAAGTTGGAGAAGAAGCTAATAAAGCCTAAGATAGGGAATCCAGTGTCCTCCATTACGAGTTAAGTCTCGAAATACAGGAAGACTTTTGAGAAGAAAGCCATTAAGAAAAAGGCTCTTAAGTACCCTCCTAGAGAAGCAGGTAATCCTAATCTTAAAGGTACCCAATTCATTAAATTTCAAAGATGGGGGCACCCAATAAGTAAGTGCCTAACTCAAAGAGCAATCACACTTTGGGATGGTAACCAATACTGTAAAGATTAAGTGGAGTAAAAGAAAAGGCATATAGAAGTGGTTGACAATCTTAATGAGAATGCAAAGGCGTAAGCAGATCCATGTGATGCGGATATTACACGTCTCAAATATGCTAGCCCTTAAAGTTCTATCTGAAGAGGTTTGGCCTCAAGAAGGAGAGGTTAGCCTTCCACTTTACATGGTTAAGCAAGTTATGATCCCTCTCAATTACAATGACCCAAAAAATTCTTGATCATAAGCATGATGAATTCTTAAATTTGAGGTCATATTCTCTTCTAGGAGAAAATGATACATGTCAAATTTCCCCGAATACTCATACTCAAGAAACTTGGTTTTAGGGAAGAGAAGCGTAATGCAACCCACCATGAGGAGGATATACGAAAGATGAGTGCCTCATCTTGAGTATTTGGCTTTTGGATAACTTTTTGGGCCAAATAGCATTATGTTTTTCTTTTGAATCACATTTGGGACCAATTAGCATTTAGTGTTACTTTTGGATCCAAATGTAAAAAATAGCTTAGTCTATAAACTGTCCATCTTCTACTACAGTTTCTTATATGAGTTTTGATAAAATATACACTTTAGTGTGTTTTAGAAAGCTTGTTGTGAACTTTTAGTGTTTGAGTAGAAATGTCTGTTGTTAGGGTTCAATGCTCCTCTCAGTCTTTATTTGACTTAAGTGCTTGTACTTGGTTTACATTTGAAAGCCTCAATTTAATATATCATGGGTTTCCTGCATTCCTTCTGTTGTATCAATTTTACATCCTTTACTTTTCTTGATTTGTTTCCATTGTTTTCCTTATTTTTCTGTTGTCATACTTTTTGTTTTGTTTCCTATATTTTAACTATTATCAAACTACTTGTTGGTTAAGGGTGGTAAGTAGTAACAAGATCCACCTGAGTACCCAACTCCTAAAATATATCCAGAAGATTTAAGTTACTACTGAGCCCCGACCTGAGATGATACATATGGGCATTTCATATAAGCTAGCAATCTTACGAACATAGATACAAGCTAACCTTTTGGCACTGAAGGACATAAAAATAGGAATAAAATGTGCTGATCTGGTCAACCAATCTACAATAACACAAATACCATCAAAAATATGGGAGGTGCGACGCAAACCACTTATAAAATCCATAGTGATTTTCTTGCACTTCCTCTTTGGAATGGGAATACTCTGAATCAGGCCACTAGACCACTGATGCTTGGCTTTCCCCTGCTAACAACATAGACAATAAGCTCTAAAAACCACCATACATATCTCCATTCAACTCCAACAATAGTGTTGCCTCAAATCTCTATGCATCTTAGTTGTACCGGGGTCAATAAAATATAAGGTGATGTGAGTCTCTAGCAATATAGATAGAATTAAGTCTTTAACCCTCAAAATACAAAGACATCCATTGTACCTTAGAATATGCTCAAAATCTATGCTGTCACCTATAGACTCCCCGTAAAGAACCCGATCATAGATGATAAAAAGTTTCATATCCTCGAGCAGACGACTACAAATCTGTTCAAGTAAGGTAAACCTCACTTCAACACTAGCACAAATTGTCCTAGGGTATGAAATATTAAGTCGCACTATCAAATTAGATAAGTAATTGATGTACGACACCAATAACCACTCAAAAACTTAAATAGAAACCAATCTACCCATACCTACTTCCTTCCAGCTCAAGTTGTCTGCTACCACAGTCAATAAAATATATGGTGATGTGAGTCTCTAGAAATATCGACAGAATTAAGTCTCTAACCCTCAAAATACAAAGACATCCATTGTACCTTAGAATACTGTAAAAATCTATGTTGTCAGTCATAGACTCCTTTCAAAGAAACCGATCATAGATGATACAAAGTCTCATATCCTCGAGCAAATGACTAAAAATCTGTTCAAGTAAGGTAGACCTCACTTCAACACTAGCAAAAATCCTCCTAGGGTATCAAATATTAAGTCACACTATCAAATAAGATAACTAATTGATGTACAACATGAATAACCACTCAGAAACATAAATAGAAACCAAGCTACCCATACCTACTTTCTTCCAGCTCAAGTTTTCTGCTACAAAAATTTGCCTTGTCTAGATGGCATAAAATAGAGAGGTCATAATCTTTCATCAACTCCCTGCATCTACTCTATCTAGAACTAAGATCTATCAGGTTTATAATATTTTGAAGACTATGATGATAGGTGTATATATTACAATGAATGCCACAAAGATTATGCCTCTAAATCTTAATTGCAAAAACTATTGCCGCTAACTCCAAATCATAAGTGGGGTAGTGACGCTCATGCACCTTCAGCTGCCTCGATGCATAGGGAGTAATTTGACCCAGCTACATTAATACATAAGCCAAAATAACATAGAAAGCATCACAATACATGATTAATTCCTCTCTCTAATAGGATGTTCCAATATAGGAGTTCAAATAAGAAAACCCTTGTGCTTTCAGAAGCTCGAATCATACTTCTTAGCCTGTTGGAAATAAATCTCCTACGAGGTTAGTTTGGTCATTGGAAGTACAATACTAGAAAAACCCTAAATGATGTGCCTGTATTAAACAAAAAAACCAATAAAACTACAAACCTATATAGAGATGAAGGCCTACCAATCATTAGTAAAATTAATATTTTCTAGGTCTAATATAATCCCATCCTTAGACACCGCATATCTTAGGAATGTCACTGACTCTAGATATATATCACACTTTGAGAATTTTGTAAAATACCTGTGATCTCTTAAAATCTGGAACATAATCCTCAAATTTTGTATATGCTCCTCTCTATTCCTCGAATACGGAAGAATGTCATCGATGAACACAATTAGGAAAGAATTCAAATAGGGTCTAGCCACATGATTCATCAAGTTCATCAATGTTGTTGGTGCATTGGTCGACCCAAAAGTCATCACCAGGAACTTACAATGACCATAAAGAGTCTTGAATGTTGTCTTTGGGATGTCCTCAACCCGAGTCCTCAACTGATGGTTCAACTGATGGTAATTGAACCTTACGTCAATCTTAGAAAACACTACTGATCCCTGAAGTTGGTAAAATAAGTGATCAATACAAGGCACATAATGCCTATTCAACACCATCACCTAATTAAGTTTTCTGTAGCCAATGCACATACACAAGGAATCATTTTTCTTCTTTATAAAAAGATAAGAGCACCCCAAGATGACATACTTGGTCTAATGAAAGCCTTACCAGAATATCCCAAATTTGAGAATTTAGATCTTTAAGGTTGGTAGGATCCATATGTAAAGGTGACATAAAAATAGGTCTTCCTCGGAACAAGATCTATAATAAACTCAAAATCACACTAAAGAGGAAGACGAGGTAGATCATTAGGAAAAACATCAGGAAACTCATAGCTTATTGGGACTGAGTTGTGAGAGGGACTCTCCATAGTAACATTGTGAATATAAGAGAGATAAGACTCACAACATCTTGATATAATGCTCCTATCCTAAGCATGAGAAATAATCCATGCCAAATCGAAGGTAATAGATCCTTAATAAATAATTAAGGGTATACCAGGTATGGCTAAGGTAATGGTCTGAGTAAAACAATCCAAGACACCGTGATAGGGGATAACTAGTCCATGCCTTTAATCACATCAAAATCTACCATATCTAATACGATAAGATCAACCTGAGTATCAAACTCTTGAAAAGTCACAACATATGATTTATAAACATGAATATTAGTAAAAAATCAGCCATGAGAGTAGATACACAATATATCCCAAGAGTAAAAATCCCAATATATCTCTAATCGATGTGCATATTAAGAAAATACATAGGAATAAAAGTTTCTTGGGTTAAATAAAGCAAAAGTCTTTTGATGTCACCCTGAGATCATACCTGTAATGACAACATCTGAAGACTATATCTTCTATTTTCCAGGTACACATTAAAATGACATCACCTACCACTTGGTTTGGGGAATGACCTCCTAATATAACTACTTGGGGACCTATACAAGCACCCTAAAGACAACCCCAACGACCTTGTATACCACCACTAGCTGAAGGCAAAACTGCCCTAATCAGCAGAATACTCTATGCGATAAGAATAACTACCACATACTGGTGACACTCTCTTGAGAAATATATGAAGGTACCATAATTATTACATAACCTAGGCATAGTATGATAACCAAAAAATCTGATTAACCTCTAATAACTGCCTCGACTAGCATACCAAAAATATAAACCTCTCAGAGTATGACCACTACTCTAGCCATTATAATCAATATATCAAGCCTGACCTTTAGTGGTACTCTATAGTTCAACATGAATATTTCTACTAGATTGACCCTGATACTGATAAGACTGATATGGAGGTCACCTATTCTTAGAACCACAACCTCTAAACTATGACCCATTCTAGCCCCCATTAAAACTACCCTGGTGTCATAGTTTCTTATTACTGCCCCTATGGGCCTTACAATGAATCTCCTCTACAATATACGAATAATATAAAACCTTGATATAATATCTATTGGTGATAAAAATACTCTAAGAATAAATGCATTGAGGGAGTCTTAACCTGAGAATAAAACATCAAACCTACTCATACTAAATTGGCAAAGTCGATTTAGCAGGCCTGGACTACTCATAAAAATAATCCTCATATTCTAAACCAATAATAAGGCCGACTCCAATCATGAGAAGTACTCTCTAAGATAGTCTACAAGGCTACGAGGCTTATACTTCTCCAAGAAAACCATAGTGAAATAAGTCCATGTCAATGAGGAGGAATTTTTTTGATTGGAATCAAGATAATCTTTCCACCAATGTTGAGCCACCAGATCAAACTAAAAAGTTGTGCAATCCACACTAAGAGTCTCAACTAGGACTAAATTAAGAAACTTGTTCTCACAAACAACCAATAACTCATATGTATCCTCGTCTGGTGCCCCAAAAAACTTAAGTGGAGTCGATCTCAAGAATCTACCCAGTAGTTTCTACTCCTCTATGGATATAGAAAGTTTAATGACTACCGACATAAAAGGGATCTCAACTCTAGGAGCCACAGCTAAAGGCTGTGTTTGCTCTTTTCTCAATGTCACTATGATCCGCAGACTGAGCACCGTTATATTATGCACCAACCACTAATACCAAGAGTTTTACCACTACATATCTAAGTAATCATGATGAAATAAACCTCGATAAAGCCTGGGCTAGCCCCTATCCTTCCACTGATAGGGGTGGATAAATCTTTAGAGTTTAAAAAGGGATAAGTTTTGTTAAAGGCTCCTAACCCTAGATTCTAGATGGGGCTATGTGACTCAACTATCCTTGACCTCTAGGTCATCCACATACTCTAATAGTATTCCTAGTCACTGACTTGGGGTTCTTATCTATAGTAAGAGTAGCACGTATCCTGGCCATTTATGAAAGAGTGAAACAAAATGAATCTTAGAAACCTACCCTAACACTTTGCATAGAATAAGTGAAGGAAGTGAATATTTCCAATGAATATCCTATACCCTCCTGAATATAAAAAATAAACATCATCATTCTGCTCTATGGGATTCTACTAGACACTTTTGTTGTACAAACAATACTAGTGAACCTAGCACATTGATAGTGATTTGTCATCACCCAATTTCTTAAGTCATGATATAACCTACTTTATCCCACCAGTAGGTAAGAAAATTTATAGATCAATGCTATAAGCAGTGGGCTAGTTGGTGAAAGATAGCATAAATATCAAAATTATATAAGCAACTAAATTATAAGTCATAAATCAATAAGATTATACCATAATGCATCATAATAAGAGAAAAGGAATATCATCCCATGACCTAGTAAAGTTTGTACATAAGTCATACATTAAAAGAATACAAGTACTATACACAACATGCAATAGTCCCAAGATTAAAAAGACTAAAAAAAAAGATAAATCAATAGTCAAATCTATCTCTGAGAGATCACTCTATCTCCAATATCTAACCAACACAAATATAGCATCTACGCTTACAACTTGATATAATAAGGATTAGCCCTAATTTAATAAAATTCAAGCCGCGAAGCTCTAATGTATTCAAGGATTGATCTTGAAGAGGAATGTACTTGAAAAAGTATTCTCACTATAAAGATGGTGTAATTTCATTACTATTTCACTCACATTGGAACAAGGGTTATCAAAGGAGTCAAGGGAATGTAAAGGAAGGATAAAAAGCCCCTCAGCAGGGACATGTTCCCAAGGCTCTTTCGATCTGCCTTCAACTTGCTCTTAAATGTGCAGATCATGTCAAAATAGTCCCAAAGGTTCTTTACATGCACTTGTGGTGTGCCCCAACTATTTCACATTCGCTCTAGAAAATGGTGTCGGCCTTTTCTTAAAAATGGGTCACTTTTTGACTCCTAAATATGGAATAATTAGCCCTAAACTATAATTACATGAAGCCTGGGTTATTTTATTATCTTTATATTATTTATTATTGTTTCTTCATTAAGATAGATAATTGGTAAAGAAGTTTTGAATTTTGGTGTAGAAACATATGCATAAACGGCAATCTCCTCCGGCTTGGTCAGTATAAAAATTAGGTGTTTAATTAGATTATAGTTGAGGGTATTACAGTTAAATATACTCTTTTGTTCTTACTTACTTCTTCTTCTTGTGTCTTATTTCTATCTTATCATTTAAATTTAGTTTTTCATATCAATTTTTAGTTTCCTGTCTTAGATTCTTAGCATTTGGTATTAGAACCGAACTTGACTTTGCTCCTACAAAGTCAATCTTGGGTCTAGTCGTCTGGAAAACTTAAAAATCCAAAAAATTTCTAATAATCCATTTAGGTCTTGAGTCTGTTTTTGAGTTTTTGATTCTTTTGTTCTCTTGTGTTTCTAGTGTTATATGTGTGTTTTCTAACACTATAGGAGTTTATAAATCAAATGTGAGTCAAATCAAACCTTTATTGAGTGTCCCGTATTTGTTGAAGGCTTGGTTTAAGGATTCAGAGTGGATTAAAAGGCTTGAAAATTTTTGTGAAGAATTTCATCGAAATGATGTTTGGAATGACTTTGAAATATTGTAAAGTGCCTAGATTCAAATTTTCAAATCATTATAAGCTAAGTTGACGAAGTGGCATTGTTAGAGAGATTGTTATCTTCATATTGAATGTTCATCCAAAAGTGAGTGTTTGATCCATAAAGAAGGAAGAAAAAGAGTGTAAAAGTGTTTGGACCTGAGAATCTACCAAGATTGCATAGATATTCCAAGAGAAGAGTAAATAAACAACCTGTAGAAGGGCATTTTCAACCATTTAGCAAGCAAGGAGAGACCAACATGTGTGTGACCTATGTCCAAGCTACCTTGCAGCTTCTCCAGGACTACTCATACATGTCAAAGTAGTAAATAGGTTCTCTCTTATGTTGGACATGCGCCCAGTCTACTTTAGCATCCCAAGGCAATCCTCATATTTTCTAGATATGCTTTTGACATGTGCCCAAGGTTTGTAATATAGCTCCTACGCGAATCGAGCCTCTCCAATATCAAATTCAAGTTCCAAATACAAATTTCACACTGTAATTACTCTTTTTCTCAAGTTTGATTCCTTAATTTCATTACTTGATCCATAAAACTCCTCAACAACTAGTAACTCACCAACTAGGTTGATTGGTTATTTCTTGAGTCTGAATTATTTCAATGTCCTATTTCTTTCAAGCTTTTCTCTTTCTTATATTCTTGTTAGTACTTGATCTAAGTCCTTGAATATATATTTGAGTCTCTCAAACATGAATCCTATAAGATTAGAGTAGCATATGACACCTTAAATACCACATGGAGTATAAACCATCTTTCCAAAATATGTGATCCAAGTACGAGGTAAACAAAAGTGTGAAGAATTATGAGGAAAATTTCACTAACTCGTATGAGTTTTTGTTTTTGAGGGTAACTATATTCATACATAAATTGATACGGAAGGTGAAACTTTGCAAGCCATGGAAAACCACACCACAAATATTATTTTAGGATTTAGTTAAACTCTCAACCATAAAATTGAGTCCATGGACACTAAATAGGATCACTTGACTATAAGGTTGATTAAATTAACCAACTCTTTACAACATTGGTGGAAGAGTGGATAATGTTAAAGTTCAATTAAACCATCCTAATCCACACCTCAACACTATCATGCCTCGAATAGTGGGAATCTCAAAATCCCTCATTTATATTTTCCCTAAAAGTCTTCACCAAATGATCAATCCACCAATACAAGCAAATGATTCCCTTCTACAATCCACTATATATCCAAAAATTGAAATCCCATTCAACCACTCAAACCTTAATTCAACCAACCACTACAAGAAAAAATCTTTCAACCAAATACCTCAACTTCAACTAAAATGAACTCCGTCATTACAAGCACTCTTTACCAAAACCAATCTATCTAAATAGAAGAGGAAAAGAGGGAGAAACAATTGGAGGAGTTCAGAGAATTTGGTGAAGGAGAACTTTTGGTAGGTTATTGAGGGATAGACTAATGGATTAAAAAATGTTATTGAAGTTGAGAAGAAAGATTTAGTTTGGTATCTAATGGTAGTGGAAACTTGGGAAACCACCCCGAAGGTCATGATCAATGAAACCAACATTATATTAATGTAAGGGGAAACTTGGGAAACTTACTCCAAGGTTATGATCAAGGAAACCCACATGGTAATAGGGATCCATATGTGGTTATAAATTAAATGAAGGTTAGTCTTTAACCTTTGAAGTTAAAGAGTGATTTCGAAGCTTATATCTCATAGGAGTTTCCTTGTGAAAGGATCTTCTAAGTTAATGATATCACCAAAGACAAGAAGAGTTTCTATGCCATAGCACACTTTGAAGGGTATGCTACTACATAGTGGGATTGTGCCAAGAGGTTTGGAATTTCAATGAATGATGGATAACCAACCCCATGGGATTTATTGAAGGGACTTATGAGGCAAAAGTATGTGCTAGAAAGGTATAGGGATGAGTTACTTGCCAAGTTATACAACTTAGGGAAACATCCAAGAGTGTCTTGGCCTATTATGATGAATTCCAAAAATTGATATTGAATCTTGAGCATCATGAGAACATGAAACATGACATCATACGCTTCAAGGATTAGTTAAACATATAAATCTCCACATGTATAATGATCAACAAGTTTGAAACTATAAAAAAATCATCTAAGAAGCCATGGAAATTGAGAAGGAAATTAAGAAAATGGCAATTTAGAAACCAAAGTGGTACTCATCTACAAGTATTTGAAGTGGGAATAAAGAGGTATCTCAATCGTCATTGGGATGGAACAAGAAGATAGACAACAAATGCAATGATAGGAATCCCATAGAGTAGACCACTCCAAATTACTCATCAAGGAATGAAGGTAACAAACATCCTACTCCTAATCCAAAATGTTTTCAATATTTTAAATGCAAATGATAGGGACATAAAGTAAGTGAATGTCCTTATAGGAGAAATATGAACCTAAGGGAAGGCAAGATATATTTCATAAGAGAAGAGGTGGGACTTGATGATAAGAATGGTGAAAGTGCAAAATAGAGAGGGGTTAAAAGAAGGTGATAAAAAGAGAAAGATAATAAATATGGTTTGCATCAAGATGGAGAGTTTGAGATTCAAAGCTTTGTTGTGAGATTTACAATAATTAGTAAGGCTATAGATGATCCTCGTCAAAGAGAGAATCTATTTCATACTAAATGCCATATCAAGAAAAATGTGTGCTCTTAATCATTGATAGTGAAAGTTGTTCTATTGTTGCTAATTCTAATTTAGTTGAGTTCTTAAAGTTGCATACAACCAAACATGCCACACCATAAAATTTTCAATAGTTAAATGACTGTGGAGAGTTCACGGTTAATAGGCAAGTGGTGATTCAATTGAAAGTTGGAAATTATCATGATGAGGTTCTTTGTGCTATGATATTTGTACAAGCTTATAATCTCTTACTGTGGAGGTCATTGCAGTATGATCAATAAACCAAGCATGATGGGAGGACCAATCAGTATTTATTTGAGTTAAATGGTCATAAATTCAGTCTCTATCCACTTTTACCATCTCAAGTGAATGAGGGTCACCAAAAGTTTAAAAAACTTGAAGAGACAGATAAGAAAAAAGTAAGGAGTAAGACCAAACCAAGGAGAAGGATTAATAAGAGGAAGAGAATAGGTTTAAAGGGAAGAATCCCATGATGATGGTGTCTAGGAACAAAGATTTATTCTAGAAGCATGATGAAAAAAAACCCAAGCTTCTATTATCCCGTAATTTTCTTGCTAACCACTCTACTTCTCCTATCCCCAATTCTATTTATCTGTTTTGCAAAATTATAAAGATGTGTTCCCAAAGGAGCTTCCAAAAGGATTACCCCCACTATTAAGAATTGAACATCAAATTGATTTTGTGTTGGGTTCTAAATTTCCCAACATAATAGACTATTGAAGTAATCCAATAGGAATAAAGGAGCTCTAAATGAAAGTTGCACTCCTCAACAAGGGATATATAAAATTGAGAATTTGTCAATGTTCGGTCCCGGTGTTTCTACGTGCTAAAGAAATATGGGACATGGCTCTTATAGTTGATTGTCGAGGCATCAATAAAATCATGATAAAGTATTACCACCCAATTCCCTATATGGATTATATGTTTGTTGAGTCGAATAGTTCTTTTGTGTTATCTAAGATAGATCATAGGAGTGGGTAGCACAAATTTTTTATGCAACTGGGTGACGAGTTGAGGAATATATTCAACACCAAGTTTGGTGAATATGAATGGTTTATCATTACTTTTGGCCTCACCAATGCTCCCAGTACTTTTAAGTGGTCAATGAACCATGTGATAAATCATTCATAAATAATTTTGTTATGGTATCCTTTGATGATGTGCTAGATTATATCAAATCCCTCAATCTAGAAAATACCTTGAAGAACATGTCTTATATTTGAAGTTCTTAGAAAAGAAAAGTTGTATGCTATTCTTGAAAAGTGCTCTTTTTGTGTGGATGGAGTAGAATTCTTGGCATTTGTATTGAGCTCAAGAGGAGTTGAGATGGATGAATCTAAAATATACACCATCAATAATTGACCAACTCCAAAATCCAAAAGTGAAGTATGAAGCTTCCATGGGTTGGCTAATTTTTATAGGCAACTTATCGAAGGATTAGTTCCATCACCTCTCCCTTAAATAAGATGATCCATAAGTATAAACCTTATAAATTAGGTGATAACAAACCCAATACATTTGAAGATTTGAAGGGTATGCGTAACTTTTTCTTCTTATTGTAGCTATCAAATTTTGATCAGATATTTGAAAATTAATGTGATGCAAGTAACATAGGAAAAGGTGTTATATAAATGCATAATAATAAAACTATTGCGTATTTTTGTTAAAATCTCAAGGGTGCAACTCTAAATTATTCCCCTTATGATACAGAGTTATACGCCTTTGTTAGAGTATTGGGTGATTGGAAATATTATTTGTGGCCCAAGGAGTTTGTGATTCAAACAAATCATGAATCCTTAAACATCTTAGGGCCCAAGGTAAACTCAATAAAAGACAAGTGGATAGCTTTCATAGAGACTTTCCCTTAAGTAATTCAATACAAAAAATAAAATAGAAATATACCAATCGATGCATTTTATAGGAAGCATGTGATAATTTCTATATTGTCTTATAAATTTATGGGATTTGATAGTCTAAACACAATGTATACCAAAGACCCCTAATTTTCTCAAATCTATAAATATTGTAAGACATTGGGTAAGGAAATGTGGGCGAGAAATAGTGCTTCTATTCCCTACACTAAGTTTGATGAATTTTTGTTCAAAGGAACAAAGTTGTGTGTGCCCTCTAGCTCATGGAGAGTGTTGTTAGTAAGAGAGACACATGATGGTGTTATAATAAGTCACTTTCTAAAAGACAGGCCCCTTAAAATCCTAGAGGAATAATTCTATTGGCTAAAGATGCATCACGATGTTGATAGAAATTATGGCCAATGCATGGATTATATAAGTGAAAAATCCCACCTTCTCCCTAAAAGAATTATACACCTGGCTTTCCACACCTCAATTCCCATGGCTTGACATTTGTATGGATTTTGTTTTTTGTTTTCCTATGATAAAGAGGGGTAGAGATTAAATTTTTATTATGGTTTATGGGTTCTCAAAAACACACAATTTTATTCTGTGTCATAACACCATGATGCTTTTAATATGTCTTATTTCTTTATTGAGCATGTTCTCAAAATACATGGAATTCCTTGAACCATTGTTAGTGATAGGGTCTCTAAGTTCCTTAGTCACTTTTAGAGGTTGTTGTGGCATAGTCTTGGTGGAAAATTGCTTTTATGAATGTCTTGCTATCCATAAAACAATGGGAAAATAGAGGTGGTAAATATGACCTTGGGTTCTATGTTACACACCTTAGTTAAAGGAAAAAATGACTTCTAGGGAGGACTACCTACCTTTAGTCGAATATGCTTATAATCATATAATCTATTTGACTATCGGTATGACCCCATTTGAATATGTTTATGATTTTAAACCCTTACCCTCATATATGTCACTATATTGCTCAGTGATGTTGTGATAAACTTATATGGAATCAAGAGGGAGGAAACCATGAAGAAGATGCATAAGAAGGTGAGTATTTGCCTTGATAAGAAGAATAAATAAGTGGATAAAATAATAAACAAGGAAAGGAAATGGCTTTTGATTAAACCAGCTGATTGGGTATGGGTACACCTCTTGAAAGATAGTATTCCAACCCAAATAAAATCAAAATTGATAGCACGGGGTGATTGTCCTATTCAAGTGATTGAAAGGATGAATAATAATTCCTACAAGATTGACCTTCCTCAAAAATATCAAGTCTACAATACCTTCACTGTGTCTGATCTTTCACTGTTTGATAGGTTAGAGGATAATCACACCTTTAAATTAAGGTCAAATTCTTCTCGAGATGAAGAGGATGATACTATTTCGATTAGCTCAAAGTTTTTTACTAGAGTCAAGCCCGGGAGATCCAAAGGATGCAAAGATTGTTCATAAAGTGGGAGGTACTTGACGAGGTCTTCTCACCATCAAAAGGGTGTTATTTTATGATGATTTAACTCTCTTTGGACCAAGGGTCATCGGAGGAATTAAGAGAATGGAAAGTTGGGATAGAAAGCCCATCAAGAGGGACATTTACCCAAGATGCTTTGGATCTTTCTTGGAACTGCTCTACCATGTAAAAAGTAGGTCAAAATAGCCCCAAAGGTGCTTGTAATATTCCCGTGGTGTGCCTGAATCACTTTACATCCTCTCAAGCGGATGGTGTGGACATTTTTCTTGCTATTGAATCACTTTTAAGACCTTAAATGTATGATAATTAGCTCTAAACTCTGAATACTTCGACCATAGGTTATAATTCTTAGTTCTGTTTGATTGTTGATGATTGTTTCTCCATTGACAGAGAGAATTGGTAACATATGTTGAATTTTGGTTTAGAACTGGTGGTTTTGAGGATTATCATTTCCCTCTTGTTTACAGTAAGAATTAGGTGTTTGATTAAGATTGTAGTTGAGGATATTAAAGTTAAATATACTCTTTTATTTTTAATTACTTCTTTTTCTTGTGGCTAATTATCTATCTTATCGATTATCTTTACTTAGTCGTATCAATCTTTAGTTTTTGTAGTTCTATTATTATCATAACTAGTACTAAAATCTACACCAAAAAGGTATAGAACTGTATTATGAGTACTAAATCCATCGGTACTCAATAGGCCTCACCGGTCAACCAGGATAAATCTTAATATAAAGATAATAAAATGCGAGGTAAATATGATAAGTCATGAGAAGAGGAAAAAGAAGGAATATAGCCCCAAATATTGAAAATAAATAACCAGAATGACAACATTAAAGAAAGGTATAACTATCATGATATAACTCCCCCCATAAGCAAAAAGTAGGAAGTAAAGTATATAACCAAATGCAGGCCGTCATAAGCTCAGAGGCTGTAATCAAGGGGAAGTAATAACTATAGTTATGCTAAATAACCATATTTTAAAATCATTACCTTAGATCCTTCCACATTGTAAACACCATACTTGAACCTGTCCCAAAACCATCATAAATAAATAATAATTTTGGATTTGAACTGGAATTAATATCTCATAGGACAAACATAAATCAAAACTAATATCTCATAATTAGACTTAAACCTTAACTAATGTCATGAATGTCTGACTTGAACCATAACTAATATCATTAATATGCCGTAATCCAATCAATCTTAATATCATAAATATATGTACTTGAATTGAAACTATCATCTCTCAAGAATCAATCTCGGATAAACCATCGTATATGTAAAACATCCTGGGGCTTATTAAACATATTAAAAAAAAGTAGATATGTTTAATGATTCTACAAAGTGCTAATAGTAATATTGGATAAAGGTGGATCGAAGAAACCAACTTCTAACCCTGATAATCCATTCTAAGGTAAATTCTTCCCAAACTAAAATAGGATGCCAAATTTTACTACAAGATACTCAATAAATCACATTGGATCCTAAGATAGCAGTTCCACCTTAAAAATGTACGGCTAAATCAATTACGCCAAATTATTTCTCCTAAATTGGCTAGGTCATACAATTCATACTAAATGTAAGTCCAAGTCCTTATTATCAATAAAAAACTATCATAGTATCATATCAATAATATAATTAAGACAAATAAAAGAGACTTGATAATGTCCTCTAAATTGGTGATTTCCCTTTCTGAGACGCTTCCGCATGATTCCATGCTATAAAAATTGTAATCTACTCAATAATAAAAGAACAACAGTACCCATATTTCATTTTTATTCTTTGGGTCAAAAATCAAGTCAAAATCCCTTATAGGGCACATTTGTAGAATTACACTTTTGAAATTATCAACATATCTCGCTATGCCTAAGGACCGCTAACCCTCAAGAATACGTTCATTTTGAGCTCAAACGATACTAACATCTGTCCGACAATAATCTAGGGATTTGGACCTAAATATAATAATTAAACAAATCATTAGATGAAAACTTATGAAAATTTCAATGAGGAAATGATTAATCCAAATTCAAAATTATCCCACAATCTCGCAATAATTAGATCCTAATTTCCCACACTCTCTAGGGCTTTTGGTTCTTGAGACATGTTAGAAAATATTAGAAAATTGGTGAAGAGAGCTATTTAATGACCTCCCAGTGCCACTTAAAATGCCATTTTACTGCTTAAGAGGTCACTACTAAAGCGGCTAAGTACCGCTTAAGTTGTACCCACTAGGTCTTACCCTTCTGCTAAAGCAGACAAGCAAATACATTAGCAACTTTCTCTTTAGTGGACTGAACTCCACTTTATGAAATTGGTTGAAAAATCCATGGTTGCTTAAGCGAATGGATGGCCACCAGTGCGTCTTCCTATTAAACAAACTTTGTTCGCTTAAGAGGATGCACCAGTTGAAACTTAGAAAGTTCCAACTTCCACTGACCCCTCATTATTCATTCAAAATCCCATATGCTACCCTTTAAAATTCGACACTCTAGACTCTATGGTGTGATTAAAATTTCCATCTGTGTTCATTTTTAGAAAAAGGGCCCAACACCCAAGGGCTATTTTCCTAAAATTTCGACCAGTAGCCTAAAATGAGTTTGGAACCCTCAAGACTCAAACGAACAGTCCCCTTTGACTATATTAAAAAATTTGTAGCTGATTGGAATATAGAATAGAAATATAAGGTTATTAAACTAATGTTTTCACCCAATATCCAATTTTCACCAATGAAGACTTCAAAACAAAAAATTGACTCTAAAAACAAGACAAATTACCCGATAACTGAACTATCAGCTGCAGTATGTGATAAATGACTTGGGGAATATATATAAAATTGCTAAATGGAAAAAATGTATAGAAATGTAAAAAATGAGCAGGAGGGTTATTACATAATAATTGATTTGAAATCGATTCCACGAGGAACAATGTGAGTAGAGATTGAGAAAATAAGAGTAATCCGCTCTAATACAAAGGATACAAGTTTTTCTTTTTGGGTTAGAGGGTTCTAATATGATAATGAAATTTTTGATAAAACCAATATTAATATGAACAATTTGATCAATGGATTTCAAAAACAAGGGAAACAATAACCCAATTGATTGTGGGGAATAAATTCTATCAATGATCCATTGTATTTAAATCAATTACTAAAAATTAATCACAGATTTAGTAATTTAGGCTTGGGTTCGAATTTCCCAAAATTGTCTAGATTTCATTGAGGGTTTATTCCTTATTTGTAATCTCGATCCAAGCTAAGAAAAACTAATCGTAAAGATAATTTTTGACTACACTAGGATTTTTCTATGTCTAGCTCAAAAACAATAAAATTGTTAAATCCCTAAATCATGCTAAATTAATAATTTCCAACCTTAATTAACTTTCTAAAGCTTAATAAAAGTAAATGGATGAGTCCAAGAGTTAGATACTCCAATCGAAAATCTTTAATGATCCAAGCTAAGAAATAATATTCATAAAAACAATTTTTGACTATTCTAGGATTTTTTTATCTCTATCTTAAAACCATTAGAGGTGGTAAATCCCCAAATCATGCTCAATTAATCATTTCCAGCCTTAATTAACTTTCTTAATCTTAATCAAAGTAAATGTGTGCGTCCTCAAGTAAGATGCCCCAATCTAAAATCTATAATGATTCAAATGTTGTTATGCTAAGATAGAAAATAGAATTTACACCTAGACCCCCTTATTAAAGTTTAAAGAATTTAGGGTTATTTTAGTATAATGTTATTTTGGATAGTGTTATGGTCAAACACAATCATGTACTTGTGTGGTTGGTAATAGAAGTGTTCGACATGATAATTATATAGCCAACGTGTCTAGAAGGTCTTAGAAACTTCTAGCAGCTGAAATAAAGTTCTATAACTCTGATTATAGTATTTATTGTGGAAGTGTTGGTTTATGATGTCAAAATTTAAGGTATGTATTCTCAAATAAGGAAAATAAGGATACCCCAAGTTTCTTTCGTAGACTTTAGCAACAAAAAAAGTTACTACTGTAGCGGTACCGCTACAATAGTCATAAGGACCGCAACAACAACATAGATAATAAGGCCCAAACCTCTAAAGTAGTACTTTAGCTGCTGCAACTGTAATTATTTTCTGTAGTGGTAACACGTAGTAAAATTTTAATTTTAAAAACTAAGAACATATTCATTCCCCTCTTTTTCAAATAAAAATAATAGAGCTTTGGAAAGGTGATTTGTGAAGGTTTTATGAAGTTTTTTCATCTTTAGAAAAACGTAATCACACTGTAGACTTGATTCTACATTAATGGACCTTTGAAAATTTAAAGAAATAGAATAATAGTAGAAATTGAGGTTTAAACCTAGTTTTGAAAATTGGTTGAAATACGTATAGTTTCTATATATAATGATCCTTGGTTGTAGAAAACACAAATAGGACTATAATTATGGTTGTTTTGTGTTAATTCAAGTTAACTCTAAGTTATTTAAGAGATAGGAAATATAAGACGATTAAATAGAGTAAGTTTATTTTGAAAATCGGTGATTTTGATTCCTAATAGTTAAAAAGAAATTAATTATTGAAATAAATGTTTAATCTTGTTGTTATAGATTAAAAATGAGATCGAAAAGGCAAAAATATGGTTTACTGATGACTTCGAGCGAAGCAGTTGAGGAAAGCTATGGTTTTGTTGTAGCACTTAAACTCTTTTGGCTATGTGCTTGTTTGTAAACTTGAAATCTATGATTGTCTTCTAGCATGACCTGTGATATAATAACTACATTATATTTTATTTTTGTAGAGATGATGTGTTTAGATAATGGATTGGGTACTACGCTAGTACAAATATGATATGTTATGATGAAGGGTCGGGTACCAAACCAGTACGATTTAATGTTTTATAATAAGATTGATAATGGTATGAGATGATGTGCACATCATTAATACATGCACTAATACGCATGCATTGGGTTCCTTTTAATTATTCTACATGATGATGAGTTATTTGAGGATAATAACTACATGTGAAAGTCTATGAAAGTAAACTTGTGCGTTGTATTTATATGATTATATATGATATTTTTGTTTGAGTGATATCATTGATTGTGAGTTCTGAGATGATTTCTTTTATACTTGTTTGGCGTGCTTAGTTATATATTATTGATTTAGTCAACCTATGATGCTTACCAGTACTTGTTTATATTGATGATACTTCTACTTTTCTTTTTGTTGAGTGTAAAACATCTTCAAGCACCTGACATACAATGTCAATAAGCATAATGATAATAATAATGGCAATGGAAAAGCCAACTCATTATAGAATAAAGAGGTGAATAGATACTCTATGAAAGCTAAAAGTAAATCAATATCCAACTAACCCATATTTTTCTACATAAAGACTCTAACAATCAAATATAAACTTAAGTCGAAACCTGCCCCCATTTGTAGCAAAAAAAGAACCCAAAGAGATAGTCTAAAGCAAGAAAACAAAATATGAAATCACTGGCCTTCCTGAGAATGTAAGCTCACCACTTCAAGAAACTCGATAAATGTGAAAATCCACCTAAGGCTGCACAAGGGTAAAAGAAATATCTTCGGACCCTACATTGTGAAACAATATAGCATCCTAGGTTGGTTAGCAGGCTGAGCGCTATCATGTAAATCAGGGAAAGGATAAAATAATAACTACAAATCAATGAAAACACTATATGCACACTTTTATATTTGCATATATATATAAGCATAAGATGTCGAGATAAGGAAAAAGGTTTAGCATTAGGTTTAAAACATTAACTGGGATTTTATAGCTTTAACCATCATAACGGTACCCATGCGCTATGTGGGTCTGGATCCCCCCACCAGAAGATCCCAGTCTATGATAGACACATGAATCAAATATATCAAGAAAGGCTGGCAAATCCACGAACCTTCGGTAATCCATGATAAATATATATAAGATGTGACACAAGAACACTATCATTAAGAAAAACAACTACTTGGGAAAATCCAGGTTTATAGTATCAGTCCCTTAGGATTTCCACCTTCATAGTGAGCTAAAACACCCCCCATAAAGCATAATAAAAACATTTACACATTCTTGTTCATCAAACTATGAATCATCTATTAAGGTATATACCGATGGTATCATCATACCAATGATGCTTGGAAGCTAATGTTATCATGCCATTTTAATTGACCATCAACTTGGGGGAATACACAACCCCTCATGGTCCAATTATTCATTAACTTAGAAGAATCCATGATCTCTAAGGTGCAATTTAAATAAAAACACATTCCATTAACATTTTGTGCAATGCAAGGTTTCAAAATTCGTTTTAATATTTATATATCTATGTTTCAAAGCCAATTTGATAAGGTGGGTTAAGGTTATTACAAATTCCAATACCAAAATCCAATTATTTAAGGGAATACATGCCCCTGTAAGTTTATCAATAAAATTTAGGGGAATACACGACCCCTATTCCAATTCCCATACCCATGCACCCAATTTGTTCATAACCATCAATTCAAAGCTTGAATAATCCATAAAAACCATGGAAAAAGCAATTCAAAAAAATAACATCCTAAAGCCCTCAACCTAATTTCCAAACGAATAATTAAATTTACATGGGTAATAATTAAACACGAGCTTTTAATAAAATAATATATATGAAAGCGATACATGCCTTTTTTATGATGGAATTTGGATAAAATCTTGAATCCTTAACTTTGAAGCTTGAACCCAAGCTTGGAATTGATATAAATACTTGAATTAATTTCCCATACCTTTGATGATTAAATTGGTGACAAAACATTGAGAAGAAACTTAAATTTAAAGCTGTGGAAGTTGAATTTTTTTGAACAACCCTTATCTGATGATCTTGTGAATTTGGGATGAGAGGGACTATGTATTTTGGGTTACAGGATGATGAAATCATGTTAGCATTATTTATAGGATAATTTAGGACGTAAATGACTAGCTAACCCTTGAAAAATAAAAAAGAAACATAGGTTTTAGAATATCAAGAAACAAGGCATGCAACGCTAAAATCACACAACACATAGTGTGTAACATTCCCTTACCGCGCACCCTCACTAACTCTTTACAAAATTGCTTACAACTTTTTACGCAGGTATCGAATTAAGGAAGAATTTCTGTCTTTGGAAAGAGGAAACAATTATATTTTATTTAGTGGGACTTGATTTCAAAGAATTCATAAATTTTAGAATTTATACACATTAAAATTTGACCTTTGCAAGATCGCATACGAAAAATTTCATCGATAACAAATGTTCTTCACTCAGTTTGCTCTAGGTGTTTCCTATGAAAATTATTAACCTCAAAAGAAATTTTCCCACTAGAAAAATAATCATGAAACTTATATTTATATAGGAATTTCAAGTATATACGCACAGGAAAAATGGTTCAAATTCTAGCCCAAAAATGCGGGGCATAACATTATTTTGCCAGGAATAACAGCTCTATTCTAGCCCAAAAATGCAGGATGTTACATTGTGTCCCCCTTGGAATCATTTATTCTTGAATAATGGGAAGGAACTTGTTGAAGATTTAGAAGTATGGAATAAGGTATGTATCTTCACTTTAGGAATTCTCCCTCAGCAAAACACATATAGGAATCAAAAGAAAGTAAATTATGTGAAACACCCCAAACATTGGCCCTTGCCAAATTTCTTGAGTCTTGAACCTTCTATTTATCATACGACGAACACCATAAGTCTTATGGTATGGTTATAGGTCTAGTAACCCTATTCGTGTGTTGGTCAGTGTGATATTGGCCAAGTTATGTTCTAGGTACGATAGGCTCCATATGAGTCGTATGGTCAAGTGACGAGAAGTATAGGGTCTAATCATATATTTTCCAATGCCTAGCCCATGATTTTCTGCCTGGGATACTACTAGATGGTACTAATAATATGGTTATGTTACGAGCTAGACAAGGGAGTCATATATTGGAAAAAATATGGTGTCCAACATTCTAATAAAGTGATAACTTACGGGTACCCTTCGTACGCTATGGTGAAGATATGGAGGGTCAAATCATTCCCACCTGCATGTTTTTTACATCTCTTAAGATGAGGTTATTTTGGAAATTTACCACCCCAAGCCCTTAAGAACCCTTTTGTTATAAAACTTTTTGGTCACTCATTCTAGACGTAGAAGTCTAAAATCACTATCTAATAACTCTATAAAAATCTCTTAAGAATAATGGGCTAGGTTTTATTCAAGGTGGTAATAAAGAGGCTTAAGGATCAAAATCTCTCTTAGAATCTTTGTAAATCAGGGATGTGACTCTTCTTTCATTGTTAGTTCACTAAAATAAAGTTTTTTAAGAATTGTTCATGAATCATTAATGGTGTTGTATAAAACCATGGTTGAGGGTTTGAATGCATAATATTGAGTCTTGTTTCATCATTGTCTAAACTAAAGTTATACATGTTTTTGATAATAGTTTTGCACATGTTGGTGCATGGGAAGTGTGTTTTAATGAATGGGTTATGGTTAGCACTAGCTTTATGGTTTTTTATTTGAATAATGTTTTGATAATTGTATGCCCTCAACCCGTTTGTGAAAATGTCAATAAGAAAAATCTTTCCACATGATGAATTGTGTTTTGAACTAATGCCTGGCATAAGAATGTTTCTGAAGGATGAATGGATTTATAAAATTCATGATGACCATAAGTTGAATTGAATTGTGATTTAAACTAAGGAATTGGCCTAACAATGTAAATGGTTTAGTGAAGGTTTTCTTGGGCATAAATTGATTTGAATTGTAACCTTAGCTGTTTAATTAGATAAATTGGTTTGAGTCCATAAATGTTGAATATAATTGATGTCTTTTTTTAGACAATGGGTTTAAGTCGCAAAGTTAATTAATATTGGTTATGGCATGTTGTATGATATAAAGTGGGGTTGGTATGATGATAACGAAGGGATGCCTTTGGTATGTAATTGGATAATGGTTGTGTATATGTATAATAAATTTTTTAATTAGTCTTTAAATAGAGGTGTAGCTGAGTCGTGAAAGTTGAGTCTGGAAGGACTAACACAGGAAACCGTGTTAGCCTGTACGGGTGTCTATATGATTGGAATGTTTGAGTCCCCTGAATGAATATACGAATGAGAGGTTTAAGTCCCCCATATTGTATACATTGGTGAAAACGTCACCTTGATTATGACAAGAGTTTCTAGTCCTCCCGTAAAGGCATATACAAATATAGATATTCTCTGGTTCTACGGCTACACGCACTAGGCCCTTCTAGCTAGGGAAGAGTTTGACCCATATCTGGACGTTGTATTCATATGCGATGCAGTGATTAGAACTTCTTCTACTTTTCTTGTGCACTAATCAGGTGTTAAAGGTGTTAGAGAATGGAAAACTGAGAATGCAAGACCAAGTAAAGCATGTACTTAAATAATCTAAATAATCGAATCACTGAAAAATTTGAAATCTGATTACTTGGTCAAGCAAACCTGAACTTGTTAGACTGAGTACTTACTAAAACTGGGGGAGCTATAATGTAACTGACATACCTCAATCTGAACTAATTAAGTTCAAACTTGTAAACCCCGTAGTAAGGATATTGGTACCTTTCCATAGGTACTAGCTGTGTGGATCCACTAATCATGAGTCCTAAAGGAATAGGGAGTCATTCCAAAACTGGTGGGTGACCTCTAAGAGAGTGTCAGTCCTAAAATTGCATGTGACATCTCATAATCCTAAACTCGCTATGTAGTATTGGAACTTAAGGACCACTACTAAGGACCTATTCCTAACTGCCAGGTGAGCCTCCATCACTAGGTTCTCTCGGTGCTAAAACCTACTACCAACTGAATGACACTGTTGTTATTAATGGTTTAATATGACATGGTACTGTACTGATAAGTGCCCAACATGAACATTGTAGTTAGAAAATAGTAATAGAAATCATGAATAGTCTTACTTGCAACTTAAAAATCCAAACATGTATAAACACATAAGTATTGAGTGTTGATAACCCTCCAGCACTCAATGATCAGAAAATACGATAACAACATTTAAAACAATGATATAAAATAATATTTCAAAGGCCCAAAACATAAGACATTTCAATAATCGAGTAAAATATATGAGCTTGAACATTGGGATGAGTTAAACTTTAGAAAAACAACATATTCGCCTGATTTAATTCATAACTTAAAGATTTGACATGGAATCACTTGAATAGAACAGGATTAATTGAAATCTTAAAGCATTAAATAAAATAGTTTACATAGGAACATATGTTGACAAGGTTTAAATTCAAATCACTAAGTAATACATGGATTAAGTTCATAAGTTGCATGGATAATTTCATAAAATATGATACAATTAATACTTTTTATCAAAAAAGGTGTTTTTAGGATTAAAGGATTTAAGGAACCCAGTGGTGAATACCCCCACATACCTTAATGGGATGAATTCTTGATGGAAAACTTGAAAATTTGAATTTGAATCCTTATGTTTTTGAGAGATGAAACTTGAATTTGGTTATTGGGAAGAAGGGAAGGGTTTTTAAGTCATGTACTGAATTTTTAGGGTTAAGAGAGAGGAATTAATGTGTTTTAAAATCCCTTAATTCATTTGAGATTAATTGGGAATAGTTTAGGGGAATGGAAGGACATCAACACGCTTAAATTAAGTAAAAACAGAACAATTTTTGGCACTATGCTATTATAATACGGCGCACACCAATATCACATTTGAGGGTTGTGCGGTGCATGCCAATAATACCCCTGAGGTTTGTATGTTGCACGTCAATAGCACACCTGAGGGTTGTGTAATTCTCACCATTAGCACACCTCATTTAGTAGCAATTTTTGATTGCCATGCAACATACGACCTTAACATGGTCATAACCTTTTACTGGGTATCAGATTAAGGGGAAATTGGTATCGTTGGGAAGCTAATTAATTATCTACGACTCAATTGGTCTTCATATGTAAAATTTCTCATATGTAAAAGTTTATAGACATTTGAAGTTGACCCTTGTAGATTCGAATATAAAAGTTTACCGAATCTATGGCTCCTTTCTCAACTTTTATTTAAGTAATTCCTATGAACATTTTTCACCTCAAAAACATTCTTAACACTATGATAATGATCATGAAACATATATTCAAATACCAATCATGGGATTATAGTTTACACATGAAGGAACGACAGTTTTATTTCTTAATAAAAAATGTGGGGTGTTACATTATCTCCCCTTAGGAATCATTAATCCTCAAATGAAATGTAGGAAATTATTGAAACTATAGTATTATAGATTAAGGTACACATGAAATGTCTGCTAATGAAAGATACAACTGATCTTAAACATTACAAACTTCTGTCATGAAACTTATTTCTGAGCTGACTTAACTCTATTGACTGTAAGGAGCAGATTCACGCTGAGAGTTTAGAACTCTCATGAAATGTTCATGATACAATTGTACATATAGAACTGAAAAGTTATAACTTAAGCAAAAAACCTTGAGTTTTACTAAGGATGTAATAAAGTGTATAACTTATCATTAGGAACTTTTCCTCAACAAAACACGTATAAGAATCAAAAGAAAAGGACTTCATGGCATCGAAATATAAGTTATGTAATCACAAATCATGAGATAACGAGACTAAGGTCATAAAAGGGGTATTACAATGTCTGAGCTGGGATACTTGAAAAAACTAAGATCATTCACTAAAAACTTATGAAATAGACCATAACTAAATATTTGAATTAGAGACATGATGCATTGATTGAACCGAATTCACAACTTTCATGGATGTGAATGATTTACCTCTGAAATATCCATATTCATGAAACAGTGGATAGTAAGTCTAGATGGAAAGAAGGAAAACTATAGGAGTTTATCTTTTCTGATAGCTAAACTGAATTATTAGTTATACGGGTTGAATCATATAGAATGTCTATACTAAACTAGAGTATTTATCTAACACTTTTCTAATACGTTCTTATAAAATTATGGAGCAAAGAATTCTTGGGCATTATTTGTGTGAGATATTTGAACAAGGAATCTCAATATGGAAATAATTCTGCAACATGGAACATAGTCCTAGAAAACATAAACTAGGATAGAATTATTAGGCCTTAGGGAATGAAGCTGTCTAATTCAAGATTAGCCATGCTTCTCACATACTCATATGTGTACATAGAACTATTCTGGCTAAAGTCTGATTTGAGTAACATACTATCACTATGTTCAAGCCTAGTTCAAAATAACAAGGTACTAAACATAACACCATAACTCTTGTCTGAAACATGAATTCAATACTCCAAGCATGTTTCACAACTCTCATCATAAGTATAAATTTTCTTACCACTTCAACAACTAAATTCAATTAAATTTTCTTACCACTTCAACAACTAAATTCAATCTCTTACTAGGATTTACAATCGGACAATACATCCATCCACTTGTACACCTGCAAAACACACAAGCCTATCATTATAACCACACATGAACTTCTAGGCAAACAATCCACAAAAGCATCTTTCCAATATTCTGTAATACCTCTATCAATAACAATGTCCATGCACTATACCTAAGAAAACACACACAAAATTACAACTAACCATTACATATATCAAAAAATTTGCCTCAATCATCGTTCACACTTATAGCCTTAGACTAAAAAAGAATACGACAATCTTTCCTCAGCAAGAATCATTTACTCTCTCCCATTTAAATGATTTATCATCAATTTTTTCATCACAACTACCTTAACATAAGGAGAGGTCACTGAAAGGTTTGAACATATGAACCTGATGCATGAAAGAATAACTTCGACACTTAACTATGGCCTGAGGAATAGAGTATCAATGGAATAAATTTATTAATGAAATCAAAACTGAGGACATATATGATATAATCTAAATTTCACTAGTCATTTAGGAGTGAAGCATGAGTACCTGGAACTTAACATACTATAATGCAGGAGTACATGAGTAATAAGTTGTATACCTTATGGAATATGATTTGTATTCTAAGAAAACTGAAACTCCTTATACTAGAAACTGGCAGCATAAATGATTCGATAAAAAGTGCATAAATATGAGCTTTGATCATTGGGATGATATGTAAGGCATGAGTAGATGCCGTGGTAGCTGAAGTACAAACCTTTTCACTGAGATAAGAATGGGTTAGGCATCTTCCTCTCTTTCTGATATCCTAAAGACTATCAACTCACAAAATTAAAAACTACAAGGTAAAAATTAACAAGCACACAAAAGGAAAAACAACATACTTAGAAGAAAAGAGATGAAGAATAGATGCATAAAGTAAAAAAAGTAGAGAGACCCTCACCTCCACTAATGAATAGCACTAGAAGGTGTATCAGACCTTTAAATAAATATCACCAATGTAAGATCAAACTTCACTCTTTGGTGAACCAAAAGGAATTCACACTCCCTCAATTACACCTTTCTTGCCAATTTGTCAACACAAGTGAAATCCATCACTTATCATTAACCCTAAATTCATATTTTAAACTAAACTAAAAGACTAAAATTATTAACTAAAGAGTAATCTTTCAATATTCATCCAAGCTAATAAGAGTAGAAGGCTACTTGTATATTTATACAATTACATGCCAATTAACTAAAATACCCTTAATGAAGAGTGCTTCTTTGGAGTATAAAAGGAGAGTCTTAAAGGACAATCGTATCCCTAACTTAGGTCTCCTCTTGTATGTTAGAATATAAGGTGAAAATTCCTTCTTGCCCTTCACATGAGGCTTCTCTTGAGTGTATTGATTCCCTTCTCCTCCTTTAACTTGACAAGACTGTAAAAGTCTTCAAACACTTTCCAATTCTGAAGCTTGATCCTTTGACCATGCCTTGTATTCTTTTGTGCTCTTCATGCTTGTATCACTTACAAATGTTCTACAATACACTAGCATTACTACTTAAATCTGAGAGCATGACTTAGTTCTTTATTCTATCATCTCCCCCTTCAGCTTTAAGCTATCATATAATAACTTAAACACTTACCTTGACTTTACATCATCTAGAATTATGACTCTTCTTTCTATTAGCTAAATCTTCCAGTATTCAAACTTAGATTCTAACACTTATAATGTATATTCCAAAAATTTTAATGAACTACACTAACTTTATTCTTCAACACTCCCTTAATATATACTATCCTTAACTTTCCTTAGCTCAATAATTATCACATACTTAAGCCCTTCTTGACAACATACTTGACTTACTAAAAACATTATCAAACTTTTTTCCTTCATAACCAACTAATATCACATTTCTAAACTTATCCACTTCCCTAAACCAATTGAATTACTATTACACTAACGTACCCAACATCAACAATCTATAACCCAAAACTTAGCCGGTAAGAACATTACTGGCCTCATTCACACTAGCAACTCAAGGGTACTATCTAACCACACACATTATAAACTTAGAAATATTAAAATCCCATATCACCATTGGTACACCTCTAGATCATTATTATACCATCATACTTTATTTTGATTCAATAAACTTAAATTCTTGCATACACCATTTCAACCATATTGATTCACCTTTCATACAACTAGCCCCATTGATAAATAATATACTAAATCTAAATAAATACTATCCCCACTTTGCTGCTGGTAAATTTCTAGGGTCATGCTTCTAACTCTAGATCATATGTTGTCATAGGATTCTGTGAAGAGATCTAAAGGTATATATGACTTTGTCTTAGTGCACATATTTTATTATCATGAATAAATGTCTTCATACTTAGGAAGATAGAGGTACAGATGGGATACTTTTTGAGCCAACATGCAACCCCATAGCTAACTGCGAGGACTCTTTGGGAAAACACTATTAATAGAAATTTAAGTATGACCATTTCTGTTCCCTCGAAACTAAGGTAGGGTTGGCATGAATGGAGCATGATGGGAATTTGGATAAGTTTCTTAGAAAACATCTCCACAGTATGATTAGAGATACAAAAGAAGGGAAAGATTTCTTAAATTCCCTATAGCCTCTTGAAGAAAAGTACAAACATCTCTGTACCGTTTCACAATACTCTACTAGACACATCTTTATTGACACCCTAGGAAATTTGAACCTTGTGTTGTAATACAAACTTTTATCACTACCCGAGGCTATACCCTAATCGTAACATAGTGCTTAGAACAACAAGTGATTTCAAACTAACCCATGTATTGGCATAATACATGAGCAATTGATTTACAATGTACATACAAGCTAAATTTTTTGAGTAAAAACATAATCAAGAGAAAGTTTAAACAAATGTACTACTGATAATGTTTACAACATGATAAAACTGAAGAAAGAAAAACATAAATTACATTTAATGGATCTAACTGACTATCTATGAAACCTCTAATATACTAAATGTAGATAGATGGAATATGCCTCCAACTACAACAAATAAATACATATGAATAACAATAATATAAAACATGAACTACAATTGATTAGAGTGCTCAAAACAAGAGAACTCATCACTTTCTGGCTGGAAGCTGCAGACTATCAGATAATGATATGTGGGCTATAACTGGTACTTACATTATGATTCAATGTAGCACATAGACATATATGTGGATTGGTACTTTGGAATGTACTGAGTAAGTAGGGTGAATGCAATAAGTTAAACTAAATAGATACATACCCTTAAAAATGCATGCTAAGTGCAAGTAGGATCACGAAGAGATTGAAAGCATCTAAAAGATGAAGTATCTTAAAACATTAGTTATAAACATAATCTGATAAGCTGGTGAATCACTATACTTATCTTCTTAAATCTTTACTTTTGTAGAATAAGAAAACTAAAGACGGAAAGCGATAACATGTGAAGACTATATGTAAATCTAACGTAAAACGGAACATGCTGTAAGACTGAACTGAGGATCATTTATAGATACTGAGCATGAAAACATGATCATGTAAAAAGTAGAATGCAAGGCCAAGTAAAAAATGTATTGAAATAATCTAACCAACTGAATAATTGATTAACTAAAATCTAATTACTTGGTCAAGTAAACTTGAACTTGTATAGATAGAGTACTAACAGAAACTGTTGGAGTTATCATGTAACTGACATACCTCAATCTATGATTATTGGGGTCCAACATGTAACCCGATTGGAAGGGTGTCAGTACTTTGCCACAGGTACTAACACATGGTTGTGTGGATCCACTAATCGTGAGTCCCAAAGGACTAGAGAGTAAGTTATAAACTTATGGGTGAGCCCTAAAAGAGTGTTGGTCCTAAAATGGTGAGTGATATCTCATAATACTATGCCAGATATGTATTTCTAAAACTTAGGGATGTCTATAAGGACCCATTCCAAATTGGAAAGTAAGCCCCTATCCCTACTTTCGGTCAGTGTTAAATCATATTCCCAACTAGATGACACTAGTGTTATTCATGGTTTAACATAACATAGCACTATACTGATAAGTGCTCATTCTGAACGTGAGAGTATAAATATAGTAATAAAAATCATCACATTTCTAACTTGCAACTTGAAAATGGAAACAAGTAAAAAGACATAGGTATCAGGTGTTCATAATACTCCAGCTCCGAATGATCATAAAGACGATAACAAAATTTAAAATAGTAATATAAAATCATAGTTTAAGGACCCAAAACATAAGACATTTTAATAATTGAGTGAATTACATGAACTTGAACATGCGGATAAGTTAAACTTGAGAAAAATAATATATACATTATTTAATTCATAACTTGAAGATTTGAAATGCAATCACTTGAATAAAACATGAGAAATTAAAATCTAAAAGCATGAAATAAAATAGTTAACATGGGAACCCATTTTGACATGGGTTGAATTCAAATTACTAAGAAATATATGGATTAAGTACATAAGTGTCATGGACAATTTCATAAAATAGAACACAAATCATACTTTGAAATAAAAAGATGGTTTTGTAGCTCAACGGGAGAAAGGAACCCATTGATGAATACTCCACATACCTCAATTGGATGAATTCTTGAATGAAACTTGAAAATTGGTACTTGAATAATTTGATTCTTGAGAGATAACACTTGAATTTGGTTCTAGGGAAGATGGGAAAGGTTTTAAAGTTGTGTACTAAATGTTTAGGGTTAAGAGAGAGAATTAATATGTTTTAAAACCTCTTAATTCATTTGATAATGATTCAGAACAGCTTGGGGGTGTGAAAAGAGATCAACGCACTTTAACTAAGTGAAATGGAGCAATTTTGGAAATCTTGATTTTGAAGTGTAGGGACGCAAATAGCACACTTGAGGGGTCATGCGGCGCACACCAATAGAACACCAGAGGGTCACGCGGCGCATGCCAATAGCACACTTAAGGGTTGTGCAGGGCACACTAAAGTACACCTTATCCAGTGGCTATTTGCCATGAGATGCACAACCTTAGCATGGTCATAACTTTTTTCTTGAGCATTAGATTAAGGTTAAATTGGTATCTTTGGAAAGCTAATTCAATTATCCCCAATTTGGTGGGTCTTTACATGCAAAATTACACATATGTAAAAGTTATACATGTTCAAATATGACGTTGTTGAATCAAATACTAATATTTGACTGAATCAATTGCTTCTTGCTCAACTTTGCTCTTAGTGATTCCGATGAACATATATTCAACCTCAAAAGCATTCTTAACTCTAGGATAACGATCACGAAACATATATTCAAATACAAATCATGGGTTTAGGTTTTAAACATAAAGGAATGATGGTTCGATTTCTTGCTAAAAAATATAGGGTATTATATTTGCCCTTAATATTACCCTAGATTTTATCAAGACAGGATCTAATATTTGCATCCCCTTGATATCTGCACCAAGAGATAACCTCACCACTTCCTGTACAAACATACCACCCTCCTCTAAGCTTAAAAGACAAACCGTAAGGTTAGCAATAGTGTGAATATCCTTCACTAACTACCGTTTCTTTTTTCTCACATGAGCTAAACTCCCCATGGACAACTATCTATTATCATCAACAACTACATTAGCGTTATATAGGTGGTAGTGAAGACTCATATCATAGTCCTTGAAAAGATCAAACCATCTCCTTTACATGATGTTAAGTTCTTTCTGAGTGAACACATACTGCATACTTTTATGATAAGAGATATTATCCACATGCACTGCATACAAATAGTGCCACCAAATTTTCAATGCAACCACCATAGCTAACAATTCCAAATCATGAGTAGGATAATTCCTTTCATGTACCTTCAACAGTCTAGAAACATGGCTATCACGTGGAAACACAACTATATCCTACAAAGGATGCATCACAGTAAACAATAAACCCTTCAGCACCTTCTGGAAAGGTCGAAACCAGAGCCAAAGTTAAATTATCCTTCAACTTCTTGAAATGAACCTCACATATATCCGACCATGAGAACCTTACCTTCTTATTCATTGGGGCATTTATAGTAAAAAAACATTCTACAAACCTCCAATAATACCCGGTCATAACTAAGAAGAACCAAATATTGATTAGAGTCATGGGTTTAGGCCACTTCTTAACCACTGAAAGCTTTTGTGGATCCATCATGATCCGTTCACTATTAATAATATGACCCAAAAAAGTCACAACGTTCAACTAGAATTCATATTTTGAGAATTTGGCATACAGCTGGTGCTCTTTCAAGATCTGCAAAACAATACAATGGTAATTGACATCATCCACCTTACTTTTAGAGTACACAAAGATGTTATCTATGAACACAATGACAAGTAGATCCAAAAACTTAAGGAAGACTCTATTCATCAAATCCAAAAATATCGTAAGGACATTAGTCAAACCAAATGTCATAACCAAGAAGTCAAAGTGCCCATACAGAGTAAGGAAAGCTATCCAATGGATTTCAACCACCTTAATCTTAAGGATGATACCTAGACCAAAGAACGATTATATAAAATAACTTAGCACCTTGAAACTAATCAAATTAGTCATATATCCTTAGAAGAGGATACTTTTTATTAACCGTCACCTTATTCATCTAGTGATACTCAATGTACCTTCGAAGGGAACCATCCTTCTTACGAACAAATAATATCGGTGCACCTAATGGGGACACACTAGGATAAATAAAACCCTTACACAAAAAATCCTTAAGTTGCTCCTTAAGCTTATTTAACTCACATTGAGCCATTCTATAAAGTGGAATAGAAATTGGATGAGTGTTTAAAACAAGATCAATCCAAAACCAAATCTCTCTATTTGGAGGAACACAAGGAAGGTCATCAGAAAAGACCTCAGGAAACTTATTCAACACAGGAATCGATGAAAGGAAGGACCTTCCGAGTTAGAATCCTTTACCCGAACTAGATGATAGAGACACCCCTTAGTGATTAATTTTCGATCTCTAAGGTATGATATAAACTTCTTAGGATCTAGGGAACCACCCTTTCACTTAATAACTAGCTCACTAAGGATGTAATGGCAATCTATGAGTCAGATAGTCTAAACATATATAACATGAGTGTAACCAATCCATACCCAGAATAACATCAAAATCCACCATATCTAATTCATATGAATCCACGCAAGTCACCTTAATACCAACATATACCACAAACCCCCTATAAACTCTTTTAGAAATAATAAAGTCATTTACCAGGGTAGTAATAGAAAAGGGATCAGAGATAACCTCAGGTTGAAAACCAAAATACACAGCCATAAATAGGGTCACATACGGGAGTGTTGACCTTGAATTAAGTAAAAAATACACATCATGAGAAATGAGCTGTATTTTACCAATCACAACATCAGGCGATTCCTCAGACTCCTCTCAAGATGTAAGAGCATATAACTAATTTCGATTAGTACTAGTAGCAAAAAAAGGAATAGATACAAAAGCAAAACTCTATAGTGTAGGAGAAAATGAAGAGGCAAACATAACCTTGTTCACCGATGAAGCAACCTTACCAACTTGATAATTTTTAAGCATATAGCCTAGCTAACCATATTAGAAGCACTTGTCCCACCTCTTATCATAGAAGCCTAGATGTAACTTACTGCATAATCTACAAGGAGTACATAATGTAACTTAAAGATCCCCACTAGACTAAGACTGGGCACCCAGTGCACTAAAGTTTTCACCACCCTGTTGATGCCTGTCTCCCGATGACTTTGGGTAAGGATTATAGCGATGGAGAAAGAGCCAGAACTTCCCCACTTCTTCTTTAGCCACTTACCACAATTCCAACTACTTTATTATTGTCCACTACCCTACTTAGAGAACAAAAACATCATTCCCTGCCTCTCCCTTATTTTAGCCTGCTTTCTAGTTTCCTCCTTCACCTATTGTATATGAACAACAAACCTTGAAATATCCATGTCCTTGATTAGAAAAGTAATCTTTCTTTTGGGATCAACTCATGAGACAGTCCTAAAGGAAACATTATCACCATGGCCCTCATATTAGAAACCAATTATGGAGCCTTTATAGACAACTAGTTAAATTTCAAGGCATACTCCTTGACCGACATCTTTCCCTATTTCAGATTAAGAAATTTATCTACTTTATCTTCCCTTAATTCCTGAGGAATGAAGAGAACCAGAAATACATTAGAAAAAGTCTCCCACAAAGACAACTCCTCAACATCCTCTCTTTCCCTATCCTATTTCTCGTACCATGGGTACGCGACATCCTTTAACTTGTAGGTAGTAAAATCCACCCCTTCCACATTAGTAACATGAATCACCCTAAAGATATTTTTCATCTCATCCATAAAACATTGAGGATCCTCCTCCACCAAATCACCAATTAATGTTATAGGACTCAACCTCATGAAATGGTCAACCTTTATGGCCTCAAAAGATTGAATACCAGATGCACCATGCTTAGTTTAAGAGGCTACCAACTGAGAAATAATTTGAATCGGCAGACGAAGGTAAGCGTTCATCATATTAGCCTGAAGAGCCTGAGGAGGAAAGGAGAGGACTGGTAGAACTTTAGAAAAGTTAGGGGTTGACACCCTAGATCGAGTATGGACCCCTAGGTAGAGCGTGTCCCATCAATGTCATCGCAAGTTAGGATAGACGAGTTTTCGTGCATCTTAGATCGTCGAGGCATGCTCTGCAAAGAAAACAAGTAGGAAGTAGACAAGATTCTAGGACTTAGACTCCAAGCTTGAAAATTGAACACAAAGATGTGAAACATTCCTAAATCCCTTATAGCCTCTCTCTTATGAGTGTTAAGCGCTACACACCATTAAAAGAGACAACTCTTCTTGGCTTTTAAGACTCTCTATTGACCATGAACCTAAAGCTCTGATACCACTTTGATATGATCCAAACCATGTCCATGTCATAATTAGCATCCCTAGTGTAACTAGGACCGAATACTAACCCATATTAGTTACACAAGCCCTCTATCCGAAAATAAGACAATACCCGATTAGGACATGCTCCCGACCATAGACAAAACCATAGTCTATAAAATGATCAAAGTATGTAAAGACATCTATGAAATGAAATGGTGCCTTTCATAATATGGAAGATCACCATTTCAATCTAATAGTCGATCCCAAATCTGATCACTGATCAGGAGGAATAGAATGGTCGGTTTCTACATAGTGTGGGGATATAGTGCCCGATGATTTGTTAACGGGTGAATGCTAGCATGCAGTTAGGATATGGATAAAATAATGCTAACCTTTATGAACAAGTAAACAACCATATGCATTCATAACCGTAAATATATATATATATATATCCTTGCTGGATAAGGGAACTGGGTTTGGCATTCCTTTAAAACCATTAACCTGGGTATGTGTAGCTTAATCATCCTAGAACCACCTATGGGCTATATGGGTCCACTGTTACCCCCTTAACGAACCTCGGTGCATGTAGCCACATGAATAAGAGACACTATAAGAGTAGAGAATTCCCATGTACCCTTCCCTTTCCATGATAATACAAGTGTAACTTAGGGGATTCTCATGTGCCCTATTAGTATAATAAAGGTTCGCATGACCATTCATCATGTCGGTAAACATGAGTTTCAAGTGTCGATCCATTCGACTCAGACCTTCATGGTTATCTATCAAACCTCACCATTGTTTCCCAATTAAAACCATACACATAACCAAACTACAATTATAATTATTATTAACCAAGACTGTAAGTAGTGGTATTGTCATACGGATTATAGCTTGCAAGAAATGTCCTTACCCAACCTTTAAATGAAGCGAAAGGGATTCCTATGTACCCATAGATTACATTATTGTTAAGTTTTCTTGGGGGATTCCCATGTACCCGACAAGTAGTTCATTATCATGTTTTTTGGGGGATCCCCTTATACCCCACAAGGCTTTCAATTTACCAAAATCATGACCACCAAGACCTTACTATTTAACAATTTAAAACCATTTATTACCATTTAAAACAATCCAAATCAAGTTAAGTTCCATTACCAAGTTATACCATGCAAAAGTTTCATTAAAAGTTAAACTACGTAGCAGTATCATTCTCATAGGCATTTTATCAAACACATTAGGCGCTTATAGTTTCCAAAGACAATACCAAGCATAATTAACCATTACCATGCAACCACATGTTCAAACCACCATTATGTAATGAAAATCACAAGTAAAAAACAAGGTAAATCTATAACCTACCATTATAACCAAAATCTCTAAAGTATAATACAAAACCCACACATTATCACAATTTATGCTATAAGAACAATTAATAAAACATGACTTTAATTATAACTAACAATGAGGGAGGAGTAATGCCTTAGATAGTAAAGTACATAAAAACAAACCACCTTTTTAAGCGCCAAATTGATTATGTTGAAGAAACCCTAGCTTTCGTAGACTCAAAATCCTTGAGAGAGATTGGTGATAATTTAGAGTGTTTAATTGATTACAAATAGGTTAATGAAGACCCAAAAAGGTATTTTAAATTGTGGGGTTCCAAGGATTTATAACGAAAAATGTCCAGAATTCCCCCAATTTAAAATGTAAAAAATTTTCCCGAAGGAAGGTTCGATCAACCCCCTCTAATCATACCCTACCATACGAGTGGTACCCACCTCTCATACCTTAGTCATCCTTTTAACACCCAACACTATCCTTCACACGACCACCAAGGCAAACTTACACCCAAGAATATAATTATTACACTTAACCCACGCTGTCAACCATATGAGTTGGATTATATGACTCATACCTTATCCTCATGACTTATGGTGAGTCACTCATACTTAGATCCAAGTCAAGTTACTAATTTTTAGACGAAGTGAAGGAAAACCCAACCCATGACTCATCACCAACCATATGACTCATACCCACCTAGTCGTACCTATTTCAGAAACTCAACCACCATCACCACCAAACACTAGACAACATATGAATAGGTTACCTGACCCATACACTATCATGTAACTAGTACCTCCTAGTTATATAATGTCTAAAATCTCAAACTTAGGCAATTTTCTAATGGTCGAAAGCCAATGTGTTCCAGTAAATTACTAGGAACATACTGTGTAACATAGGAGTTTGTCTCCTAAGTCATACCCACATCATACGACTATGAAGCTTAAGTCATATGATGGCCAGAGATTTCAAAACACAATAAATTTCCAAGAGTCAAACTTAGGGTGACTTAATTCTCCCCCACTATGCTCATTCATCCTTAAATGATGGGTAAAGGCAAACATAAGCATGAGTTAACACATTAGTACCCATCAAACTTCCTATTAACAAAGCTATAAAACAATGATGATAAAATCAACACATACCTTATGTACAAATATGTAGAATGGAGAAATATCGTGGATACTTTAACATTATGTCTTCTTTCTTCTCCTAAGTATCTTCTTCAACCTTATGGTTCATCCAAAGAATATCTACTGAAGCCACTTCTTTCATTCACAACTGACAAATTTGATGATCCAAGATCTCAATAGGGACTACTTCATAAATAAGAAACCTAAAATATCCAACCCTTCCTAAGGAACAATCGATAAAGGATCATCTACATACTTTCTCAACATAAAGAAATGGAAAATTGGATGAATAAAACTCAAAATAGAAAGCAACTCCAATTCGTAGGCAACATTACCGACCTTTTTCAAAACTAAATATGGACCAACATAACGGGGACTGAGTTTCCGCTTCTTATAAAACTGCATCACTCCCTTCATAAGAGACATCTTCAAGAATACCCAATTACCAACATTAAACTCAAACTCCCTATACCTCATATCCAAATAGGACTTTTGGTATCTTTGAGCTTCTTTCAACCTATTATGAATTACCTTAACCTTTTACAAGTCTTTTTTAACCAAATTAGGGCAAAACAACTTACCCTCACCGAACTCATACCACCAATAAGAGAATGATATCTCCTATTATAAATTTTCTCAAAAAGAGCCATACCAATGCTATAGTGATAATAATTATTATAAGCAAACTTTATAAGAGTCAAATGGTAAACCTAACTACCATCATAGTCAATCATGCAAACACAAAGCATATCTTCTAATGTCTGAATAGTCATCTCTACTTGTCCTTCTAATTATGGGTAGAATGCAGTACTAAGGCACATAATAGTTCCAAAACCTTTCATGATCATAAAATATGAGACAAGAATGAGTATCTCAATTCGAGATGATAGAAATTGGATCACCATGCAACTTCATGATCTCACAAAGTAAAACTTGGCATAATCCTCAGTTAAAAAACTAGTCCTCATAGGCATTAAGTGAGCGAACATGGTCATCCTATCCACGATGACCAAAACCAAATCATGTTGATTTTGATAACAATGAAGATCAAGAATGAAATCCTTATTAATTACTTTGTATTTCCATGCGGGAAACACTATCTCTTGGTACAAACCGACAGGTCTTATGTGCTCAACTTTCACTTGTTAACACATTATTCACTTAGCCATAAAGTTAGCTATATCTCGCTTTATATTATTCCGCCAATAGAACTCCATAATATAATAATTCATTTTGTAGAACTAGGATGAATAGCATAACACGATCCATGAGATTTGTCCAAAATCCATTCGCTCAATCCACTAACATTGAGGACACATAAACTACCTTAGTACTCAATATACCCTCAGCACATATCTGAAATTCAACAAACTTTTACCGACCCACATTCTCCTTAATCTTCATCAAGTCAAAATCCAATATCTATTTTTCCTTTATCTCAATAGCAAGAGACAACCACGACACCTAATGCACAAATAGATTACCATCCTCAGAGTCCATGAGATGAACCCCAAGGTTAGCCAATTAGTGAATATCCTTTACCAATTCCCACTTAACCTTAACTATATGAGCTAGGCACCCTATGGATAACCTTATTAAAGCATCAACAACTATGTTAGATTAACCTAGATGGTAATAGAGACTCATATCATAGCCTTTTAGCAACTCAAGCCACCTCCTTTGTCTGAGATTTAACACTTTCTAAGTAAATACATACTATTGGCTCTTTGGATCAGAAAAGGTGTCAACATAAACTCCATAGATATAGTGATATCAAATCTTCAATAGAAATACCACCAATAACTCCAAATCATGATTAGGTTAGTTCTACTCATGAACTTTTAACTCTCTTAAAGCATAGGCCACCACGCTACCATGCTACATCAACACACAACTACCCCAAAATGATAAGCATTACAATACACTATGAAACTATCATTACCTACAGGCAGGGTCAAAACCAAATTTGAAGTCAACTTATCCTTCAACTTCTCAACACTTCCCCAACAAGCATTGGACCAGAAAAATTTCACCTTCTTTTGGGTCAATTCACTTAATGGGGCAACTATAGTAAAAAAACTTTTCACATATCTCCTATAGTAACTATTTAAACACTAGAAGCTCTGAATGTTAATTAAATTCATGGGTCTAGAAAACTTTTAACCCCTGCAACCTTCTGTGGATCCACCATGATCCCTTTACTAGAGATAACATGACCAAGAAAAATCAGAGCCTTTAATAAAAACTTACACTTTGAGAACTCGGCATATAACCATTATTCTTTCAAGTTATGAACCACAATATGTAGGTGATCAACATAATACACCTCACTCTTAGAGTACACAAAAATATCATATACAAAGACAATGATGAACAAATCTTTAAATTGATGGAAGAAGCTATTCATTTAATCCATAAATATTGTTGGAGCATTAGTCAACCCAAAATACATAACTACGAACTCATAATAACCATAATAGGTTCTTGAAACACCCTAGATTTTAACCCTTACTAATTTCCCGAGTTTTGGCTTTAAGACATCATTGACTAAGGCGTACTAGACAAAAGATAGGGTATATCTTGGAGGATCTTTATCATATTTTAACAAGTTTAGGTTGGTGGTTTTTTTCCAAAGTATGAATGGATCATACTGGTAGTATGTTAGGGTACTAGTAGTATGATGACAGTCATATGTTTCCCTATGTCTAACCTTGAGGAATCTATTCTACTTAAGGTACGAATTTTTGGTACTAGTCATATGGTTAGGTAGGAATTGGCCTTGGTGGTCATACGTTGGATAGTTTTGGGGACAAAGGGGAGGACTAGGGTACAAGATAAGGGTAACATTCACACCCCAGGGTATGGTTTGGGGGTTGTCATGCCCTCTTGTGAAAGTTTTATATAGTTTAAATTAGGGGTAATTTTGATATTTCCCCTCTTAACCACTTAAGACCCATGACTTACCACACTCTTGGGAAATCATTTACCCTATTATACTTATCTTAAACTCTTAGAAACTCTCTCAAATTATCTCAAGGCTCTTGGGTCAAAGAAGGCTAGTGTTTCTTCAATAAAGTTAATTTGGATCTTAGAAGGGTGGTTTCTCTTTTTCATATTCATAACCTAAGGCATATTACTCCTCCCTCATTGTTAGTCCCAACTAAGGACATATTTTATGTATGGTTATCATGGCATAATTGTTGTATTGTTTTGGGGTTTTAATACATGTCATGGGTTTTGGTTATAAATAGTTTAGTTGTGGTTTTACCATGTTATAATTATGTCTTTTAGGTTTTAGTGGTGGTTTGAACATAGGTTTGTATGGGAATGATTAACTTATGCCTGGATTTTGTTTTAAAAACTATATGGCCCACACGTATTTGATAAAATGCCACTAAGAATATTTTTACTTTATTGTTGAACTTTCATTGATAACATTGCATAGAATAAAGTGGTAACGGAACCCTAACTATTTTGGATGGTCTTTAATAGTTAAGTAGTAAGGTTTTAGTAGTTATGGTTATGGATTAATTGAATACACTTATGGGGTACATGGGATTCCCCTAAGCAATCTTAAAAATTATCATCATGTGGGATATATGGGAATCCCCCAAGAAACTTAATGATATAATCAATGGGTACATAGTAATCCCTTTTTTAAAAAGGATGGCTAAAGATATTGCTTGCAAGCTCTGGTCGGTATGATGATACCACTACTTATAGCCTTGGTTAATAATACATGGAATTAGTGGTTTGGTTGTGTGCTAACGGTTTTAATTTGGCATTAATGGTTGAATGTGATAGCTAACCATGAAGTTGCGATTCTAATGGATGGTTACTAGAAACATATGTTTGGTGACATGAGGATTGGTCATGGAGACCATATATATATGACTAATAGGTTACACCAAAATCTCCTAAGTTACAAATGTATATATGATTTATAAAGACCGAAGGGTACAGATGAATCCCATATTCCTATAGTATCTCCTATTCATAAAACTACACGTATCAAGGCCCATTTAGGTGGATACACTGGACCTATATAGACCATGGGTGGTTATAGGACTATTAGGCTACACACACCTAGGTTAATTATTTTAAGGCATGCTAAACTCAGTTCCTTCTCCCAGCATGAATATAAATATATATATATGTATATAGTTTTTTACTTGGTTTTAAAGGTTGGCATTATCTTATCCTGTTCTTAAGCTCATGCTAACATTCACCCACCAACCCATCTTCATGTGTTGTATCCCCAAGCAATACAAAAACTGACCATTCTACTCGTCCTGCTCAGTGATCAAATTTTAGATCTTCTTATGTTGTATTGAAGTAATGACCTTCCATATTCCAAAAGGCTTCATCTCATCTGATGGATATCCTTACATTTTTTGGTCATTTTTTAGACTATGGTTTTGGCTTTTATTGGGGGCATGTCCTAATCGGATATTGTTTTACATTTAGTTAGAGGCTTTATGGGATTACTATAGATATGTGTGGGAGGTTTCAGAGATGGTGTTATCCTTGGCATTAGAATATGTATCGGGGCCGACATAGGTGGACTATACTTGATTTATGATATTTCCATTTTTTTGGATAATCTAAATAAACACATTAGGTTATAATAACGCCCTAAAACTTGGTCCCGAGACATCATACGGTACTCAAGACAATGACTAGCTTAAAGCTAACCCTGTCTGCCTTTTACTAGATTTGAATCTCATAATAAAGGAAATATTGACATAAAAGTCATACTAATATAGGAAATTGTATGAAATGGCTTAGAATAATCTGAATGTAATGTCTGAAATCAATACTGTAAGTCTAAATAATATCTTACAGTCTGACAAGCCTCTACTACTAATAACTAGAGTGCCACTGGGATAAACCCCCAGCTAACTTGAATCATCTGAAAAGAAATACTAAATCATATAAACTAATAAGTTGCAAAATTTGAAGAATAAGTCCCCGAACTATGAGGACTCACCAATTATCGAATGTAGATTGAAATGCTCAAACTACTTATATTGCTGATACTGAGCACCTGAACCTACATTATGAGACAATGTAATATATAGACGTATATGTAGATCAGTACTTTGAGGATATACTGAGTATATGGTGTGAAATACATAAGTAAAACATCATCTCATCATCATAACTTGTTAAACAATGCTTGCTAAAAGTAAATAACTCACATTGGCTGGAATATCTAAAAGAAAAACTGAAATATATGATCATGGATAACAAATCATACTGTATAAATGTAGTGAGTCGTAACATTTAGTTCTGAAATTTTTACTTGTAATCTCTCTTTAAATCATACTATCTAACTATACATAGCACTCACTTTTAAATCTGAAATTTGAAAGCTGAAATCAGTAACTATTATCTATCTATAAAGCATAATCTGAATAAAATTGTGTGCCTTTATACCTAGTTTTCTAAAAGTTTTCTTGTTAATCTTTTACTTTAACTTGAAGGGAGGTTCTCTTAACCGATATAAACCCTGTAAGCTAACAAAGAGTCCAACATCTCGTTCCCCTAAGAGAAAACCTCAGGATGGGGAGAGGTGTTATACTCTTGATAAGGAGTATAACCTAAGCTGAGTGATCACATATGTATCTATCATCCAAATAGAAGTGGGAATAATCTGATAATTTATACCTACATTGGCTACATTGTTCTATGGAATATAGGGAACGTTAATCCCATACTTTCCGCTGGTGCTAAATACCACTCCCTTTAATCTATACTTATTCTATTGGAAATCCACTTTAAAATCTAGTATAATGGTTCATTAGAAAACAAATTATGTTTTTATCTAAGTCATTCTGTAAATAAAGCTTATCTGAATTCGGTAATCTGAGATAAATCTGTAAAGTGAATTCCAAACTTATGTGAGGATCAAAAGATCAAAAGTTTATTGAAAATCTATAAATAATCTGATTATAGGATACTTAAAGCATCATCATTCTTGAAATATCAACATATAAACTTGGGCTTCGTAACACATTCATCAAGTTCATAACAAACATAATAATAATCATGCTTGAAAATGAAAACAATGATAATTCATCTCAAAATCTAGAATTTACTGCAATAGGCATGAAAATATGAAAATAATCATGCAATTCATCTTCAAAATCACATGAAATATCATAATCATGAAATTTGAAATTATGGGTAAGAACCCTAATTTAAAACTCATGGATATTCATTCAAAATCATATGAATTTATAATTAAAACTTGGTTTTTGATACAAGGATGGAAGAAAATCTTTGTTCATAAATCCTACATACCTTGGTTGATGATTAAATGAAGAAACTTAAATTATTGATGTCTATTTGAGTTCTTGAAGATGAGTTTTTGATTATCTTGTCTTGGGAATCCTCAATTTAGAGATTTCTTGGAGAAACAATGGTTTAATTTGATTTCTTGGAGAGGAAGCTTTTGAGTTCTAGGGTTTTTCTTCGACAAATAATGGATGAAATTATGCATAAAGTGTTTGAGATATGCTTAATTCTTTGTTTTAGATGGATTAGGGCTTGGGATTTAACCAAAGTGCCCCTTCTAATATTTTACATGAAAACGGAAAAAGTAATATTTTTTAATTCAAATTTGTAGGCCACCGCGATGCGCCACTATTGCGGTGGCTCACTGGAAAATGATGAGTGACAAATGGAAGATCTCCATGATGTGCCACCATCACGGTGCTCTATAGAAATGCCATTTAGGACACCAATGCGATGTTGTACAATGTGTTGGCCTACTAGAAATTGCAAAATGGGAAATTAGACCTCTCCGCAATGCGGTACAATCATGGAGGCCCACTGGAATTTGAGAATTGGTACTTTAACCATCTCTACAATGCGGTGAATGCCCAGGTGGCACACTACTTCACTGAAATTGCCATAATTTCTCAACCGCATATCGGATTTAAGAGAATTTGCTATCGATGGAAATCTTATTTAATTTTTTACACAATGGTGGATCTAAATCTAGAAATTTTTACATTCATAAAAAGGTATTCATTTTTGAAGATAACATTTTACATTCTAGGAGAGAGATTAAGCCAAGAAAAGTGTGGGGTACTACAGTTATTGTCTTGGTTTAGTTGGTTATTTGATAGATTAACTTGGTTAGGTTTGTTATATATTCAACATTCATCCAACTTAGGGTATATTTTTGTAGGTTGGTTTGGGTATCATGGGTGGTCCCCGATCTTGGTTAGACTTGGGATGCCTATCACGACAAGGCTTCGGTTTGGGTCATGTCAAGTTGGTATCAAAGATTTAGGTTCATGTTCAATTGGTAGTCCACAAAGTCGTGTCTAGTAGAGTCTTTTTTAAGGATGTGTAGTACGCCACACTCATTAGAGAAGCTATAAGGGATTTAGGAATATTTCTCTTTCTTGTGTTCTATTTTCATGCTTGGAATCTAAGTCATTGAATCTTCTCTAATCTCTGATATGCACAGAAACTCCTCTGTCCCAAATGAGGATGACATTGATGGGACATGCTCTACCTATAGGATCCATACATGGTTTAGGGGTTTAGTCCTTGATTGTATTAGAGTTTCACCTGCTCCCTATAGTCTTCCTCAGGCCAACATAATTGATGTGGAGTTATGTTAGTTGATTTATATGATTGGTCAGTTGGTAGATTCTCAGTTTAAGCATGGTACATCTGCTATTCAATCTTCTGAGTCTACAAAGGTTTGACAGTTTAGAAGGATGAGATGGAAAAGATATTTAGGGTTATGCATGCCTTGAATTTGGAAGTGATGGAGTTTGATTCATACTAGCTGAAGGATGTAACGTGCCAATGGTACGATGAATGAGATAGGGCAAGGGGTGAGGTTGATGAGTAATCTCTGTAGGAGACTTTCTCTAATGTATTTTTGGACCACTTTTTCCTTAAGTGTTAAGGGAATCAAAAGTGGAGGAATATATTAATATGAAACAAAGAAAGATTTTGGTCATGGAGTATGCCTTGAAGGTTCAACAGTTGTCTCGATATATGCTCAAGAGATGGTGTATAATATGAGGGTCCAAATGAAAAAGTTTTATTTAGGACTATTTCATGAGGTGATCTTTGAAAGAAAGATGATATTTTTGATCAAGGACATTGATATCTCTAGGTTAGCTGTTCATATGTAACAGGTGGGAGAGGAAAAGAAAAGGCAGGTTAAAATAAGGAAAAGACTAAGAAAGAGGTTTAGGTTTTCTAGGAAAGGGAGTAGGTAACAACAAAGTTGTAGAGATAGTGGTAATTGGCAAAAGAAAAAGTAGGGGTGTTTTGGTTCTTTCTCTCCAGTTAGTGCTCCCTACCTAAATCTGTCAGGAGACAAGTATCAGCAAGGTGGCAACAATTTAAGGGTTCCCAATCTCAGGCTAGTGAGGCTCATTTGGCTTTATAATGTCATCCTTGTAGGTTTTGTGGTCGGTTGAATTGGGGTTTCTATTATGACAGAATGGACAGGTGCTTAAAATATTGTCAGCCAGGCTATATGCTTAGAAATAGTCCAGTTTGTAAGGTTGCTTTGGGAGAGAACACAGTTCCAATTTCTTTGTCATCGACTCTAATATGAAAGGGTGCACCATCTAGTTTTGGCACTTGTTGAAATCGTGTTTTTTCTCTTACTGCACAACAAGAATCTAAGATATTTCCTGATGTAGTGACTGGTATATTACAACTCTTTTCTCATGATGTATATTGTTCACTTGATTTGGATTCCACTTTCTTATGTGACCCCCTTTGTAGCTATTCATTTTTGTTTTGGTCCAGAATGTTTCATAGACCCTTTTTTGTTTCTAACCAAGTAGGTGACTCTTTGATTGGTAAAAGAGTCTATAGGGTGCATGGGATATCTGTTGATAGTAAGGAGACTTTGGTGGATTTGTTGGAATTAGATATAGTTGATTTCAATGTTATTTTAGAGATGGATTGGTTTCACTCATTCTATGCATCCATAGATTGTTGGACTAGTAAGGTTGTCTTTAAATTTCCTAAGGATCCTTTTATTGAGTGAGAGGGTGGTCCCTTAGATCCTAAAGGGAAGTTTATATCATATCATATAGCCTGGAGATTAATCTCCCTAGGGTGTCTCGGTCATCTTGTCCGAGTTAAAATTTTTAACTCATAGGGTCATTCTTTGCATTTGGTTTTGGTGGTGAATGAGTCTCCCAAGGTCTGATTGAGGACATTCCTATGTTTTCTTCAGATAAGAAGATTGAGTTTGGGATTGATCTTGTCTTGGACACTTATCCAATTTCTATTCCCTCTTATATAATGGTTCTAATTGAGTTGAAAAAACTAAAGGAACAACTTAAGGATCTGTTAGATAAGGGTTTCATCAGTCCTATTTTTTTCCAGTAGAGTTCACCAATGTTATTTGTGTGTAACAATTATGATTACCTTGTGATGTGTATTGATTATCGACAGTTGAATAAGGTGATGGATCGTTTCCCAAGAATGAATGACTTGTTTAATCAGTTGTAGGGTGCCAAATTCTTTTTTAAGATTGATCTTTGGTCTTGGAATCATCAATTTAATATTAGGGAGTTGGATATCCCTAAGATAGGTTTTATTCTCGGTATAGGAGCTTTGATTTCATGGTAATTTTGTTTGATTGGACCAATGATCCTGCAACACTCAAGGATTTGATTAATAGGGTTTTCCATCAGTTTCTTAATCTGTTAGACATTGTGTTCATTAAAGACATTTTTGTGTACTCTTAGACTGAGATGGATCATGCCAATCACCTCTGTGTTGTGTTGCAGACTTTGAAAGATCAACAGTTGTATGCCAAATTTCTAAATATGAATTTTGGTTGAGCGTTGTCAATTTTTGGGCCCTATTTTTTCTAGTGAGGGGATTATAATGGGTCCACTAAAGGTTGTGGTGGTTATGATGTGGCCTAAACCTACAACTCCAACCGACTTTCAAATTTTCTTGGGTTTAATTGGCTACTATATGAGGTTTGTGGAAAGTTTGTTGATGATAGTTGGCCAGTTGACTAAGTTGATTCAGAAGAAGATAAAGTTCTCTTGGTCCGATTCTTATAAGGTTAGTTTTGAGAAGATGAAGGATAAATAACTTTGGCTCCTATTTTTTCCTTGCTTGAAGGTACTAATGGGTTTGTGCTTTACTGTGATCTATCTCGTGTGGGACATAGTTGTTTTCTAATGCATTATGGTGAGGTGATAGCCTATGCTTCTTGGAAGTTTAAGGTACATGAGAGTAATTATCCTACTCATTATTTTGATCTACTAGTAGTGGTGTTTGCATTGAAAATATGGTGGCACTATTTATACGGAGTGCACATGGACATCTTCTTGGGTCATAAAAGTCTACAGTATGTGTTCACTCAAAAAAAGCTTAACCTCAGGCAAACCAGATAGCTTGAGAATCTTAAGGACTATGATATGTGTCTTCACAACCACCCAGGTAAGGCCATAATGGTTTCCGATGTTCTCAGAAGGTTGTCTATGGAGATTCTATCTCATGTGGACAAGGAAAAGCAGGAATTAGTAAAGGGTATTCACATTTTGGCAAACCTAGGAGGTCAACTCTTTGACTACAAGGATGGTGAAGTGTTGGTATAGGAGGTGGTGCAATCGTCTCTTTGTGTAGAGATCAAGTAAAAGCAAATGCTAGATCTTGTCTTGATGAAAATCAAGGGTGATGTAGGTTGGAAAAAGGTGATGGCATTTGATATTAGTGGTGATATTACCTTACGGAGAGGCTATAGGTTCTTGATATCGATGGGTTGCGAGAAAGATTATTGGCCTAGGCGCATGAATTACGCTATGATGTTCATCCCAGTTTGACAAAAATGTATCAAGATCTCAAGCAGTTGTCTTGGTAGAGTACTATGAAGAGGAATGTGGCTGATTTTGTGGCCAAATGTATGGTATGTCAATGTAACGCCCCGAATCTAGTACCCAGAATGCTACACAGTAATCATGACCCCAACGGACCACAAGATAACCCATGGCTAATAGCTGTAACTGAGCACTGCATAACGAACTGTATAAATGCGAAAAAGGCTGAAAGTCCATAAGGTTCAAAAATTTGATAAAACATAACATCTGGGGATATGGTATATCAATACCAAAAGCACTGAAATAACTGTCTGAAAATGCTAGTCTGAAAGCCTCTAAACTGTCTGAATAAGGAGTTGATGGGACACGTTCCCTACTAACTCCAATGACTAAAATAAACTAAGTACTAAAAGAATGAAATATTCAAATAATAACATCCTCGAATGATGAGGACTCACTGCTAGTTTGTCTGATGAACGACTGATTTACTAAAGATTCTCTTGATCTAGTGCTTCTAAACCTATGGTATAAAACACCATAGTGCAAAAGAAAAGTATGCGTCATTACATGAGAAAGTACTGGTACACAAGTGAGGTAAGTTGAATGCAAATGTTCATATGCATGAACAATACTGACTTACTGAGTATGATGAACGTGGGAATACATGGATGAATACATAATAGTAAATAAGATAGTGACAACATTGATTACTGAGTCTGAATATTGATAACATGGATTTTTGATAACTGATATAAATGATACTGAGCAATTGTATCTGACGGTCTAGCTTCTGATGGAACTAGCTAAGTTTTGTATTGAGTTGAGTCACTATATCTAATAGTCCTAAATTCTATAGAACTATCTAACATTTATTGCTGAGACATGAGATAGAAAATATGGGATGCAGTCATTTAACCGATATGCCCCTAATAAGCTATAATTGCTGAGTTGCGGTCCAATCTGTAACCCCAATTGGAAAGGTGTTAATACCGCTCCACTAGAAAGGACAAGCTATAAGTGACCGTCATCTAACAGGTACTCTACTAACAATTGTGGGACCCTTATCTAATAGGTTAATCCACCTTATCTACCCTCATCTAGAAGGTTTTATGTCTCAACCTACACTGGATACAAAGTTCTGGAGCTCAAGGATTACTTCTAAGAATCACACGCTCTACTAAACGGTGAGTTCCCATCGTTGGGATTACTCGGTGCTGAATCCTACTTCTATCTAAATAGACACTGAACTGAATATACTGGACTGAACTTGACTAAGTTCACTGAATTTCGGGGACTGATGGAAGGTTACTGAATACTGTTAACTGAATGAGTTTATGAGATTACTGAGTTTTCCTGAGTCATGTAACTGACTGAATTCCGCTGATAATGGCATGACTGAGATTATCATAAAACTGACACTGGCTCTAGGCACACAACTAAATTTTTTTGTATAAATACCCCCAGGACTCGATAAGATAAAAGTAATTCATGGAACAAGTTTTAAAGCACAACAATGGCTACACATATATCCATAATTCATTGACTAAGATATTTCATCAAACACTTGGCATACGTTAACTTGTACATGAATGGGAATGTCATACTATCATACTATAATGACATTTTTCACTTCACATAGGCATTTCATCAATTATATGGGGAGAATACTTTGGTTATACCATCATCAATGCATCTAATTATCATGGTTGCATAAATAAATTTGCAATTTGAAAGGTTTATTAAGAATATTATGCAAATATCACATACTAGCATCTATCATTGTAACATGTAATTTAAAACATGAATCAAAACCCCATAACAACATGGACATGAATTTTAATTCAACTAAATCATGAACATTCATAAATACACAATCTTTGGAATTTGAAAAGAGATTCTTGAGCTTTATGGGTGAAAGGGACCCATGACACAACTCTTGACATACCTCAAAATTTTGAATCTTGAAAGATAACTAACATTTCTTGAACGTTCTTGGGAAACACAAACCTTGATGTTTTCTTGATGATTATTGAACTTGAAGAATTTGGATTTCTTAGTTTCTTGAAAAAGGGTTTGGATCTTGTTCTTGGGGATTGTTCTTTGAGAGAAACCATTATTTGGCGTTGTAGATGAATAATAAAGTTATGTGCTTTGGTCTATTATAATTAGGTGTTAAAAAGGGTGGAAAATACCAAAAAACCCTGATAAAAATCGCTATAAATTTCTGAATGGGATTTGCGATGGCTTGGGCAATAGTCCATCGCTGGCTCGATGGTTTGTCGCTTTGTCCGTTGTAGTCTATTTAGAAAAATAGGTTGCTGCCTAATAAGTGATGGTATAGGTGATGGTATGTCGCTATGGAAATGGTTCATTGCTCTGTTTGTCGCATTTAGACTAGAAGATGGTCTTACTGCCTCAGTTGTGATGGCTTGGGCGATAGTCCATCGCTGGCTCGATGGCTCGTCGACCTTCCTATCGATTTAGGACAGAATGAGATCTTTCTGCCTTGTTTTCGATGATTTGGGTGATGGTCTATTGCTAGCTTAATGGTCCATCGACTATTTCATCATGCCTACCCATAAGGTCGACTCACTGCCTCTGCTACAACGGTTTAGGAAATGGCCCGTCGCTAGATCGACGGTCCATCAGCCCTTTCTGTCGCACCTGGGTGGTTCAAATTACTTTCTATATTTTGGCCAAAACTTTCTACTCCAATACCAAATTTAGGAAAATTTGGTATCGATGGAAAGCTTATTCAATTTCCCATAGCACAAAAAGTCAAAATCTTTAAAATTCCACGTGTATCAAATTGGACTCATCTTTAAAGAAAGTCTTTAATATTTTTGGGATGATTTTAAGCAAGATAGAAGTATGGGGTATTATAATATCTCCCCCTTGGGAAAATTCGTCCTTAAATGAGACTGTTTGAAATGGGAGAAATGATAAGCTAAAGTACATACTGAATATGAACAACTGAAACATGACTACATGATAGAAATTACTGACATTCATGTTGATCATGCATATCTGATGCATGATTTTATGACTTCGTTGATACTTGAATGCATGACTGAGAGTAATGATAAGCTGATCACACATATCTGATGCGTGAATACAAGATTGAATTGACTCATGAACATACGACTGAATATGTAAGGGTAAAGATACAAAGTTTGAAACATAAACTGAGTCTAGTAAGTAACTGAAACTTGAACCATAAGCTGAATAAACATAAAGAAGGCTATTACCTCAGACTGATTCTGAATTAGAGGAGAAGAGGTGGGGATACTTGGTCATCATATCTTCTTATTCTTCCCAAGAAGCTCTATCAATGGATTTAGTCAGCCAATAAACTTTGACTAGAGGGACATCTTTGTTCCTTAGTTTGGGAATCTGATAGTCAAGGATTTTGATCGGGATTTCCTCATAAGAGAGACTATTTTAAATGTTTACACCCTCAATAAGGACTACAACTACTGGGTCACCTATGCACTTCTTAATAAATGAGACATGAATGACTGGATGCACTGAAGCTAGATTTGAAGGCAACTCGAGTTCATAAGCTACTTTGCCAAAGCGACTGAGAATTTTGAAGGGACCTACATATGGATAACCGAGTTTTCCCATCTTGTCGAACCTCTTCACTCCCTTCATGGGATAAATTTTCAAATAAATATAATCACTAATCTAAAACTCAAGATCTTTCCTGAACACATCTATATATGATTTCTATCAGCTCTAAACTATCTTAAGCCTCTCTGTGATGAACAGAACTTTCTCTAAGGTATTGAAGACCAAGTCAGGCCCTTCTACTATGGCCTGAGCGACTTCAAACCAACTGATTGTAGATCTAAATCTCCTACAGTAAAGAACTTTGAATAGAGTCATTTGAATACTAGAATGATAGCTGTTGTTGTATGCAAAATCAACTACCCTCAAAATTAATTGCACACGCCCTTAGCATATCTTCAAAGGTCTAAATGGTCATTTTTGCTTCACCATTTGTCTGAGTATGAAAGGCTATACTGAGATAAACTGAGGTACCAAGACCATTTTAGAATGCTTTCTAGTAATGAGAGATGAACTAGGTAGCTCTATCTGAGACAATATACAATGAAACACCAAGGAATCTGACCAACTCCCTAATATAGAATTTGGTGTAATCCTCGGTTAAATATAAGGTATAAACAGGAAGAAAATTAGTTAATTAGGTCATCCTGCATGCCATAACCAAAAGTGAATCATGCTGATGACGAGTACGAGGCAAACCCATCATGAAGTCTGTATTCACTTCTTCCTACTTCTAAGTAGGAATACTGAACTCCTGCATGGACACACTAGGATTCTAATGCTCTGCCTTAACCTACTGACATATAGGTCATTTAGCCATAAACTCTGCAAAATCTCTTTTCATCCTACTCTACCAATAGATTTCCCATAAATAACAGTGCATCTTAGTGGACCCTAGATGAATCGACTAACCTGCACCATGCGCTTCTACAAGAATTCGTTGCCTCAAGTCATCTACATCTGGCACACACAGACGACCCTGACAATGCTATACCACATCTCCTTATTAGAAGAACACTTGAACCTTCTAATCTTTAAATGATTCTTTCAACTTAAAAAGACTGGGATATCTATCCTATTTTTCCTTAAATTTGGAAACTAGAGATGATTCAAATCTACTATGAACCCATATATTACCCTCGGCTGAATCAACTAAGTGGATACCTAGTCTGGCAAGATGATGAACTTCCTAAGCTAGCTTCTTCTTACTGTCTTCAGTATGAACAACACTACCCATAGATAGTCTACTAAGTGCGTCGACCACTATATTGGCCTTGCCCGAATGATAAAAGAAACTCATGTCATAATCTTTCAGAAGCTCTAACCACCTTCTATCACGGAGATTAAGATCATTATGCGATAATATGTACTGAAAGCTTTTATGATCAATGAATACATCTATATGAACACCATACAAGTAATGCCTTAAAATCTGTAAGGAAAAAACTACAACTGCTAACTCAAGATGATGAGTCAAATAATTCTTATCATGGGGTTTAAGCTGTCTAGATCCGTAGGCTATGAACTTACCATGCTTCATGAGGACACAACCCAAACAAAATCTAGATGCATCATAGTACACCACAAACCTATCTGAACTATTTGGAAGAGCTAAAACTAAGGCCGAGGTGAGTCGAGTCTTCAACTCTTGAATACTCTTCTCGCAAGGATCTGACCACTTAAACTTGATTTTCTTTTGAGTCAATCTGGACATAAGGGATGCAATAGAAGAAAATCCCTTTACAAACTATATGAAATAGCTATCCAAACCCAAGAAACTCTTGATATCTGAGGGAGAGATAGGGCGAGGTCCGTTTCTTACTTCCTCGGTCTTTTGAGGATCAACTCTAATGCCATCACTGGAAATGATATGACCAAGTAATGCTACAGACCTTTGTCAAAATTCATACATACTGAATTTGGAAAATAACTGATGATTTTTGAGAGTCTGCAATACTATTCTGAGATGGTTTGAAAGATCAGCTCACTGCGGAAATAGACAAGAATATCATCTATAAAGACTGATGAACATATCCAAGTATTGCTGGAACACATGGTTCATCAAGTCCATGAAAGTTTTTGGGGCATTGGTAAGACCAAAGGATATTACTATGAATTCAAAGTGACCATACCGAGTTTGGAAAGCTGTTTTTGCAATGTCATATTCTCTCACTTTGAGTTGATGATCGCCTAATCTAAGGTCTATCTTATAGAAATTGATGGCACCCTAAAGTTGGTCAAACAAATCATCACTTCTGGGAAATAGATACTTGTTCTTGGCCGTGACTTTGTTAAGCTGATGGTAGTTTATACAAATTCTGAGAGAACCATGTTTTTGCACACGACTAAGACTGGTGCGTCCCATGGGCAGACACTAGGATTGATGAAACCTTTATCTAAGAGATCCTTCAACTGATCTTTCAATTCTCTATGTTCTGCTGGAGCTATTATGTATGGCGAAATAGATATAGGCAAGTATGTTGAAGAAGATCAATGACAAAGTCTATTTCCCTTTTGGGAGAAATTCCTTGAAGATCTTTTTAAAAGATATCTGAGTATTCATTCACTACTGGGATTTATTCAAGAGTGGGGTTTCATAACTAGATTCCTTAACTCAAACAAGATGATAGACAAACCCCTTAAATATCATTTTCCATGCCCGAAGGTAGGAAAAAAGATGACCTCTAAATGCTGAAGTACTACCCCTTAACTCTAGGACATGTTTATTCTGAACTGAAAATGGATCACTATGTTTCTAAAGTAGTCAATGGCATTGCAGGAATAAATCCAACCTATGACGAGAATAACGTCAAAAGTAGTCATCTCTTATTCAACTAAATCTGCTGATGTGACTTTTTGAAATATCATAACCAGACAGTTCCTGTATACCCACTGGCCTATGATGGTTTTTCCCACTATAGTAGTGACTGAGAAGGGCTCTTCTAGAATTTTGGGACTAACTCTAAAATCAACTTCTATATAAGGAGAACAAAATACAAAAAAGCTCCTAGATCTACCATAGCGTAAACATGTAGGTGAAAGATCTGTAACGTACCAGTGACCACATCAGGTGAATTTTCCTGATCCAGTCAGGATTGGAGAGAATAAAGTCTATTTGGGTATTGCCCAATGTTTGAGATAGAAGTGGCACCCTATTGATTTGGGAGACTAGAATGAGCGAAAGAATGGTTCTAATGACCCTGAAAGCCTAACTGGGGATAATCTCTAACTCTGTGGCTTGGATTACCTCATCCGCAACACACATCACTGCCAGCTCTACAAATACCCTTGTGGTTCTTACCACAAGTTTGGCAAAGAGGATTGGTTTGGGCATTGCTAACGATGTCCTGAGACATAGAGCCTAGCGCCCTATCTTTGTTACCCTCCCTGAAATAAGGACCTAGAGCATTGGCTAAGGAAGGAGCTAGAGTGGATAACTTTGGGCAGAACAATGAACAGTTACCACCCTATGACTTTCGATAATTGAAGTTAAAGTTATTGGTTCTTGCTCTCTTATTCTGGTTCTCTCTCATCTTAATCTTCATTTCTTTGATATATTGATCATGGATCATAAGACTTGCTATGTATATCTCACTAATCCTTATTGTGGATCTGAACTCATTGACCGCACTATTATTCACCCCAGAAATAAACTTACTCAACTTGGCCCTGTTATATGCCACTACATGGGGAGCATATCTAGCTAATTGAGTAAACTTAAGATAATACTCTTTTACTATCATGTTACTCCGCCAGAGGTTCATAAACTCTATCACCTTAGCTTTCTTTAGCTCTAGGGGAAAGAATCTATCAAGAAAAGTAGTGGAAAATTCCTCCCACTCTATAGGCCCTACGTTGTCGGCCCTCTCTGTTTTCCACTATTTGAACTATGTGTGAGCCATATCCTACAACTGATATGAAGCTAGCTTAGCACTCTTTCTAGCAGTAACTACTATGATATCTGTATCATTTTAAACCTAATCAAGGAATTCCTCAGGGTCCTTGTTTGACTTAGACCCAAAAAGGGAATGAGGATTCATTCAGTTGAAGTCCCAAATCCTTGCTGCAGCACTATTGACCACTGGGTTGGTCAAAACTGCAGCTGCCCATTCATTCAAAGAAGCAACTGAGTTAGCTAGAGTGGTGAATGCTACTCTAAACTATGCATGAGGGTAATGTTCATCCAAGGGATCTTCTTGGACAGGCTGAGGGGCTGACAGATTTTTGTTTCTTCTTTTGGGAGGCATGTTCTATAAATAAAAAGGGAGAAATGAATTAAACTAAGAGTTAAATTTGAGCTCATGCTCACTGGCATGACATGAACACTGAAAGAAGGGAAACCGTTCCTAAAACATCTTATATCCTCGTGTACATAAAAGTGGCGCGCAACACACCCATGCACAAGTTTCTACTAGATACAATTTTTCAGACTTCCTAGGAAACTATTGAACCTTAGGATTTGATACCAAGTATGTAATACCCCGAATCTTATACCCAAAATACCACAGGATACTCATGACATTAAAGGACCACAAGCTAACCCATGACTGATATCTATAACTAAGCACTGCTTAACATATTATATAAATACTTAAAAAAGGCTAAAAGGCCATAAGGTTCAAAAACCTGATAAAACATAACATCTGGAGATAGACTATATTAATACCAAAATGACTAAAATAACTGTCTGAACATGCTAGTCTAAAAGACTATAAACTATCTGAATAAGGAGTTGATGATACATGTCTCCAACTAACTCCAACTATTGAAATAAAATAAGTACTAAAATAATAAAATTGTCAAATAGTAACATCCTCGAATGATGAGGACTCACAACTAGTCTGTCTACTGAAACACTGATCTACTAAGGATGCTTTTGAGCTCGTGCTTCTGAACCAATTATATAAAATGCCATAGCGCAAAATAAAAGTATGCATCAGTATATGAGAATATTCTGGTACGTAAGAGAGGTAAGATAAATAAAAAGGTTCATATGCATGATCAATACTCACTTACTCAGTAACATAAATATGGGAATACATAATTGAATACATTATCGTAAATGAGATTGTGACAACCCTGATTACTGAGTCTTAATATTGGTAACATAGATTTCTTATAAATGATATAACTAATACTGAGTGACTTTGTCTGATAGACTAGGTTTTGATGGAACTAGCTGAGTTCTGTACTGAGCTGAGTGACTATATCTGACAGTCCTAAATTATGTAGAACTATCTAAGTTCTATTACTGAGACCTAAGACTAAGACTATGGGTAGTAGTCAATTAACGAACATGCCACAAATAAGCTATTATTGCTAAGTTAGGGTCCAATCTGTAACCCTAATTGGAAGGGTATCAATACTACACCACTAGTAAGGATAAGCTATAAGTGACCCTCATATAATAGGTACTCTAATAAGAATAGTGGCACCCTCATCTATCAGGTTAATCCACCTCATTTAGTGTCATCTAAAAGGGTTGATGTCTCAACCTACAGTGGCTACGTAGTTTTGGAGCGCAATGACTACTTCTATAAATCACACCCTCTACTAATAGGTGAGCTCCTATCCTTGGGCTTACTCAGTGCTTAATCCTACTCCCATCTGAATAGATGCTGAACTAAATATACTAGACTGAACTGGACAGAGTTCACTGAATTTCATAAACTGATGGAATGTTACTGAATTCTATTAACTAACTGAGTTCATAAGATTACTGAGTTATCCTGAGTCATGTAACTAATTGAATTCTACTGATCATAGCATGACTGAGATCATCATGTAATTGATACTGGCTTTAGGCACATAGCAAAATTGTCGGGTATAAATACCCCCAGGACTCAATTGCATAAAAGTAATTCATGGCACAAGTTTAAAAGCACAAAAGTGGCTACATATATATGATAATTCATTGACTAAGGAATTTCATCAAACACTTGGCTTGTATTAACTTATACATGAATAGGGATTTTATACTATCATACTATAATGACACTTTTTCCTTCTCGTAGGCATTTAATCATACATATGGGTGGCATACTTTGGTTATACCATCATCAATGAATATAATTATCATGGTATCAAAAATAAATTTTCAATTTGAAGGGTTTATCAAGAGTATTATGCAATGTTAAATACACAATCTTTGGAATTTGAAAAGAGACTCTTGAGCTTTATGGGATAAAAGGACCCATGACTCAACACATGACATACCTCAAAAGCTTGAATCTTAAAAGATAGCTAACATTCTTGAACATTCTTGGGAAACACAGATCTTGATGTTTTCTTGATAGTTCTTGAACTTGAAGAATTTAGAATTCTTAGTTTGTTGGAGAAGGGTTTCAATCTTATCTTGGGGATTAATCTTTGAAAGAAACCTTAATTTAGCATTATAGATGAATAATGAAGTTATAAGCTTTGGTATGGTACAATTAGGTGTTAAAAAGGGTGAAAAATAGCCAAACACCCTTATAAAAATGTCAATAAATTGTTGAACAGGATCTGGGATTCCTTGGGAAATGGTCCATTCCTGGCTCGATAGTTGGTCACTCTGTATGTCGTAGTCTAGTTTAAGAAAATGGGTTGCTGCCTTATTAGTGATGATCTGGGCGACGAACCATCATGGTCGTGATGGTTCATCGCTCTATTTGTCGCAGTTAGGCCAGAAGATGGTCTTACTACTTTGTTTGTAATGTCTTTGGCGACGTTCCATTGTTGGTTCGATGGCCCGTCGACTTTCCCATCGTACTAGGTTAGAACAACAACTTTCTACCTTGGTTAGGATGGTTTGGGCGATGGTCCATCGCTAGCTTGATATTTCATTGGCCATTTCATCATACCTATCCATGAGGTCGATTCATTACCTCCGCTACAACGGTTTTGGTGATGGCCCATCGCTAGATCGACGGTCTGTCGGCCCATTTCGTTGCACCTGGGCAGTTCAGACTGCTTTCTGTATTTTGGTCATAACTTTCTACCCCAATACCAGATTTAGACAAATTTGGTATCGATAAAAAGCTTATTTAATTTCCCACAAAACATTTTTGGGATGATTTTAAGATAGGTAGAAATACGGGGTATTCAATATCTCCCCCTAGGTAAAATTCATCCTCGAATGAGACTTATTAAGATGGGAGAACTGATAAGCTAAAGTACATAGTGAACATGAACAATTGAAACATGACTACATGACTGAAATTACATAGATTCATGTTGATCATGCATATTTGATGCTTAATTTTATGACTGAGTTGATACATGAATGCATCACTAAGAGTACTGATAAGCTGATCACGCATATCGAATTTGTGAATACATGACTAAACTCACTAATGAGCATGCAACTGAACATGTAAGGGTAAAGATACTAAGTTTGAAATGTAAACAGAGCCTAGTTTATAACTGAAACTTGAACCATAAGAAGAATGAACTTAAGGAAATCTATTACCTCGCGCTGAGTTTGAATTAGCGGAGAAGAGGTGGGGATACTTGGTCTACATATCTTCTTCTTCTTCCCAAGTAGCTCTCTCAACGGACTAATTTCTCCAAAGAACTTTGACTAGAGGGACTTCTTTGTTCCTCTGTCTGCTAATTTGATAGTCAAGGATTTTTCCCGTCATTTCCTCATAAGAGAGACTGTTCTATATTTCTCTGCCCTCATCAGGGACTACACCTACTGGGTCACCTATGCACATCTTAAGGAAGGAGACATGAAAGAATGGATGCGCTGAAGCTAGATCTGAAAGCTACTCAAGCTCATATGCTACTTTGTCGAAGCAACTGAGAATTTTGAAGGGACTTACATATCGGGGACTAAGCTTTCCCTTCTTACCTAACCTCTTCACTCCCTTCATGGGAGGGATTTTCAAATAAATATGATCACTAATCTAAAATTCAAGATCTTTTTTCCACACATCTGCATACAATTTCTATTAGCTCTAAACTGTCTTAAATCTCTTTTTGATGAACTAAACTTTCTCTAAGGTATCGAAGACCAAGTCAGACCCTATTACTGTGGCCTTGCCAACTTTGAACCAACTGATTAGAGATCTATATCTCCTACCATAGAGAGTGAATGGAGCCATCTGAATACTGGAATGATAGCTGTTGTTCTATGCAAACTCAATCAAAGACAATTAGTCATCCCAACTACCCTTGAAATCAATTAGACAAGCCCTTAGCATATGTTTCAAGGTCTAAATGGTCCTTTCTACTTGACCATCTATCTGAGGGTAAAAGTTTGTACTGAGATGAACTCAGGTAACAACACCCTTTTGGAACTCTTTCTAGAAATGAGAGGTGAACTGGGTATCTCTATCTGAGACAATAGACAACTGTCTAACCAACTTCTTGATATTGAGTTTGGCATAATCCTTGGCAGAATAGGAGATATGGAATGGAAGGAAATGAGTTGATTTGGTCATCCCGTCTAAAATGACCAATACTAAATCATACTGATGACGAGTATGAGGCAAACCCGTCACGAAGTCCATGTTCACTTCTTCCCACATTTAAGTAGGAATGCTAAACTCCTGCATGGACCCACTAGGCTTCTGATGCTATACCTTAACCTGCTGAAATGTAGAGTATTTAGCCATAAACTCTGCAATATCTCTTTTCATACCCCTCCACAAATAGATTTCCCACAAATCACGGTACATCTTAGTGGCCCCTGGATGAATTAAGTAACGGGCACCATGCGCTTCAGCAAGAATTCATTGACTTAAGTCAACTACACCCGGCACACATAGACGACCCTGAAAATGTAATACCCTATCTCCCCTTTGGGAGAAAACCTCAACCCTCTAATCCTTAACTAATTATTTCAACTTAAAAAGACTGGGATCTCTATCCTATTTTTCATTAACTTCAGAAACTAGAGATGATTCGAAACTATGCTAAACCCATATATTACCCTCAACTGAATAGACTAAGTGGACACCTAGTCTGGGAAGATGATGAACTTCCTAAGCTAGCTTCTTCTTACTGTCTTTAACATGAGCAACACTACCTATAGACAGTCTACTAAGAGCGTTGGCCACTACATTGTCCTTCCCCAGATGATAAAGCATACTCATTCTGATAGAGATTAAGATCTTTCTGAGATAACACGTACAGAAGGCTTTTACGATCTATGAACATATCTACATGAACACCATACAAGTAATGGCTCAAAATCTTTAAGGAAAAAACGACAACTGCTAACTCAAGATCATGAGTCGGTTAATTTTTGTCATGGGGTTTAAGTAGTCTCAAGTTGTAGGCTATGACCTTACCATGTTTTATGAGATACAACCCAAACCAACTCTAGACGCATCACAGTACACCACAAACTCATCTGAACCATTTGAAAGAGCCAAAACTAGGGCTGAGGTTAGTCGAGTCTTCAACTCTTGAAAACTCTTCTCGCAAGGATCTGACCACTAAAACTTGACTTTCTTCTGAGTCAATCTTGATATAAGGGATGCAATAGAAGAAAATCCCTTAACAAACCATCCGTAATAGCCATCAAAGCCCAAGAAACTCTTGATATTTGAGGGAGAGATAGGGTGAGGCCAGTTTCTTACTACCTCAGTCTTTTGAGGATCAACTATAATGCCATCACCGGAAATGATATGACCAAGGAATGCTAGTGACCTTAGCCAAAATTTGCACTTACTGAATTTGGTGAAAAACTAATGATTTATAAGTCTGCAATACTATTCTAACAAGGTCTGCATGATCATGCTCACTGCAGGAATAGACAAGAATATCATCTATAAGGACTATGATGAACATGTCCAAGTACGACTTGAACACATGATTCATCAAGTCTATCAAAGTTGTTTGGGCATTGGTAAGACCAAAGGACATGACTAAGAATTTGAAGTTACCATACCGAGTTTGGAAGTCTATTTTTGCAATGCCATATCTCTGACTCTGAGCTGATGTTAGCCTTATCTAATGGTCTATTATAGAGAAATTGATGGATTCCTAAAGTTATCAAACAAATCATCAATTCTGGAAAGTGGATACTTATTCTTGACCATGACTTTATTGAGCTGATGGTAGTCCTTACGCATTCTGTGAGGACCAACTTTCTTGCGCATGAATAAGACTGGTGCGCCATACGGGGACATACTAGGTTCAATGAAACCCTTATCTATGAGATCCTTCAAATAATCTTTAAATTCTCTGAGTTCTACTGGTGCCATTCTGTATGGAAGAATTGATATAGGCTGAGTATCTGGAAGAAGATCAATGCCAAAGTCTATTTCCCTTTCGAGAGGAATTCCTGGAAGATCTTCTGGAATGAAATCTTAGTATTCGTTCACTACTGGGACTGATTCAAGACTGGGAGTTTTAGAACATGTGTCTTTTACTCAAATTAGATGATCGATACATCCCTTAGATATCATTTTCTGTACCCAAAGGTAGGAAACAAGCTGACCTCTGTATGCTGAAGTACTACCCCTTCATTCTAAGATTGGCTTATTCAGAAACTAAAACTGGACCACTCTATTTCTATAGTCGACTATGGCATAGAATAAATGGAGCCAATCCATGCCGAGAATGACGTCAAAAGTAGTCATCTCTAATTTTACTTTCTGCTGATGTGACTTTCTAAAATATCCTATTGGAAAAGCCCTTGTATACTCGCTAGGCTATAATGATTTTACCTACTGGGGTAGAGACAAAGAAGGGCTCTACTAGAATTTTGAGATTGACTCTAAAAATAACTACTATATAAGGAGAAAAAAAGACATGAAAGCTCCTGGATCTAGCAAAGCATAAAAATGAAAGTGAAAGATCTGTAATGAAATAGCGACCAAATCAGGAGAATTTTCCTAATCCAATCGGGATTTGAGAGAATAAAGTATATTTGGGCATTGCCCACTAGTTGCGCTAGAAGTGGCACCCTACTTATTTGGGTGACCAGACTGAGCGGAGGAATGATTCTGCTGACCCTGAAAGCCCAACTAGGGAAAATCTCTGACTCTGTGGATTGTCTTACCTCATCCATAACACACATCACTGCCATCTCTATAAATACCCTTGTGTTTTTTACCACAAGTCTAGAAAAGAGGATTGGTATAGGCACTGATAATGCTTCCCTGAAACTTAGAGCCTTGCTCCCTATCTTTGTTACCCTTCTTGAACTTAAGAAATAATGCTTTGGCTAAGAAAGGATCTGGAATGGATGACTTTGGATAGAACTGAGAATGATTACCACCCTCTAACTTAGGCTTAGTGATGTTGAAGCTACTAGTTCTTCCTCTCTTATTCAGTTTCTTTCTCATCTTAATCTTCTGGTCTTCTATCTATTGAGCATGGATTATAAGCCTGCCTATGTCCGTCTCACTAATTAGCATTATGGATCTGCACACACTGATCACACTATTATTCACCCCTAAAACAAACTTACTCATCTTGGCCCTGCTATCTGCAACTACATGAGGAGCATAGCTAATTAAGTAAAATTAAAAGAATACTCATTCATTGTCATATTGCCCTACCTGAGGTTAATAAAGTCTAACACCTTAGCTTCCCTTAGCTCTAGGGGAAAGTGGCAAACTCCTCACACTCTATAGGCCCTACGTCACCAGCTTTCTCTACTTTCCACTATTTGAACCATGTGTGAGCCACATCCTGGAAGTAATATTAAACTAGCTTAGCACTCTCACTAGCAGTAACTCCCATGATATCCATAACCTTTTGAACCTGATCAAGGAGTTCCTGAGGTTTCTTATCTGAATTATACCCAAAAAGGGACGGAGGATTCTTTCAAGTGATGTCCTAAATCCTAGCTGCAACAGTTTGGCTATTGGGTTTGCCAGAATAGCAGCTGACCATTCATTCTGAGTAGCAATTTAGTTAGCAAGAGTAGTGAATGCTGCTCTGAACTCTGTATTAAAAACATGTTCATCCAAGGGATCTTCTTAGACAGGCTGAGGGACTGAGCAATTTCCGTTCTTCTTTTAGGAAGCATGTTTTATAAATGAAAAGGGAGAATGAATTATACTGAGAGTTAAATTTAAGCTCACGCTCTCTAGCATGACATGAACACTTAAAGAACGGAAACTATTCCTATAACATCTTATAGCCTCCTGTACATAAATGTGGCATGCAACACACCCATGCATAAGACTCTACTAGATGTGGCTTTTAAGACTTCCTAGGATACTATTGAACCTTAGGCTTTGATACTAAGTTTATAACACCCCGAATATGGTACCGAAAATATCACACAATACTCGTGACTCTGAAGGACCATAATCTAACCCATGACTAATATCTGTAACTGAGCACTACATAACATACTGTATAAATATAGAAAAAAAGGCTAAAAGGCCATAAGGTTTAAAAATTTGATAAAACATAACATCTGGGGATACGGCCTGTCAATATAAAAATGAATGAAATAACTTTCTGAAGATGCTAGTATGAAAGCCTCTAAACTATCATAATAAGAAGTTGATGGGACATGTCCCCAACTAAATCTGATTGCTAAAATAAACCAAGTATTATAAGAACGAAATACTCAAATAATAACATCCTTGAAAGATGACGACTCACTGCTAGTCTGTCTGCCAAATGACTGATCTACTAAGGATGCTCTAGAGCTTGTACTTCTGAACCTATTGTATAAAACACTATAGTGTAATATAAAAGTATGTGTCAGTATGTGAGAATGTACTGTTACACAAGTGAGGTAAGCTGAATGGAAAGGTTCATATACATGAATAATACTAACTAACTGAGTTACATAAACATGGGAATACATACATTAATACATAACAATAAATTAGATCGCGACAACACTAATTACTAAGCCTGAATAGTAATAACATGGATTTTTTATACCTGATACTGAGAAACTATGTTTTATAGTCTAGGTTGTGATAGAACTATCTATGTATCGTAATGAGCTGAGTAACTATATATGGAAGCCCTAAATTATATAGAACTATCTAAGTTCTATTATTGATACCTAAGATTGAGACTGTGGGAAGTAGTCATTTAACCGACATACCCTTAATAAACCATTATCACTGAGTTGGGTCCAATCTATAAACCCAATTGGAAGGGTGTCAATACCACGCCACAGGTAAGGATAAGCTATAAGTGACCCTCATCTAATAGGTACTCTAATGAGAATGGAGGGACCCTCATCTAATAGGTTAATCCACCTTATCTACCCTCATCTAGAAGGTTTGATGTCTTAACCTATGCTGGCTATGTAGTCTTGGAGTGCAAGGATTGCTTCTAAGAATCACACCCTTTACAAAGAGATGAGTTCCCATCCTCGGGCTCACTCGGTGTTGAATCCTACTCCCATCTGAATAAACACTAAATTGAATATACTAGACTGAACTAAACTGTGTTTACTAAATTTTTTAGACTGATAGAATTTTACTGAATTCTATTAACTAACTGAGTTCATGAGATTATTGAGTTTTCCTAAGTTATGTAACAGACTGAATTCTACTGATCATGGTGTGACTGAGATTCTTAAGAAACTGACACTGGCTCTACGCACACAGCTAAATTATCTGGTATAAATACCCCGGACTAGATAACATTAAGTTATTCATAGTACAAGTTTGAAAGCATAACAATGGCTACACATATATCCATAATTCATTGACAAAGACATTTCATCATACACTTGGCATGCATTAACTTGTACATATATGGGGATTTCATACTATTATATTATGATGACACTTTTTCCTTTACATAGGTATTTAATCAATCATATTGGGAGCATACTTTGGTTATACCATCATCAATGCATCTAATTACCATCGTTGCATAAATAAATTTGCAATTTCAAGGATTTATTATGAATATTATGCAAATCATCACATACTAGGATCAATAATTAGAACATTTAATTTGAAACATGAATTAAAACTCCACAACAACATGGACATGAATTTCACTTCAACTAAATCATGAACATTCATAAATACACAATCTTTGGAATTTGAAAAGAGATTGTTGAGCTTAATGGATGAAAGGGACCCATGAATCAATACTTAACATACCTTAAAAGCTTGAATCTTTAAAGATAACTAACGTTTCTTGAACGTTCTTGGATTAGGAGACTTAGATCTTGATGTTTTCTTGATGGTTCTTGAATTTAAAGAATATGGATTTCTTAGTTTCTTGAAGAAGGGTTTGGATCTTGTTTTTGGGGATTGATCTTTGAGAGAAACCCTAATTTTGTATTGTAGATAAATAATGAAGTTATAATCTTTTTTCTGGTATAATTAGGTGTTAAAAAAGGGGGAAAAGACCCAAACACCCTTATAAAAGCAACTTTAAATTGATGAACGGGATATGCGATGGCTTAGGCGACGGTCCATAGTTTGCTCGATGGTTTGTCGCTCTGTCCATCGTAGTCTAGTTATAAAAATGGGTTGTTGCCTTATTAACCATAGTCTGGGTGACGGTCTATCCCTAACATAACATTTTATCACTCTGTCCATCACAGTTTGGCGAGAAAATGGTCTTACTACCTTAGTTGCGATGGCTTGGGCAATGGTCCATCGTCGGCTCGATGGCCCCTTGAGTTTCCCATTGTACTAGGCCAGCATAAGATCTATCTGCATTGGTTGTGACAGTTTGGGCTTTGGTCCATTGCTAGCTCGATGGTCTGTTGGCCATTCCATTATGCCTGGCCAGAAGGACGACTAACTGCCTCCGCTGGGATAGTTTGGGCAAATTTCGATCACTATAGCGATGGTCCGTCAGCCCTTTCCATCGCATTAGGGTGGTTAAGACTACTTTTTATATTTTGGCCATAACTTTCTACACCGATACTGAATTTAGACAAATTTGGTATCGATGTAAAGCTTATTCAATTTCCACACAACAGAAAGTAAAAATATTAAAAATTCCACGTGTATAAAAGTGGATTCATATTTAAAGAAAACCTTTTACATTTTTAGGATGATTTTAAGCTAGGTAGAAGTACGGGGTATTATAGTCAACAAGTAAAAATTGAGCACATGAGGCTTTGAGGCTTGTATCACGAAATTAAATCGCCGGAATGAAAATGGGAAGTAATTAACATAGATTTATTTATCGATGTCCCTCATTCTCAGAATAAATATGATATGATTTGGGTCATCGTGGATAGGATGACAAAGTTGGCTCACATTTTGCCAGTGAGGACTAACTTTTTGACTGAGGATTATGCAAGGTTATATCTTTATGAGGTTATGAAGATATATTGGGTACCTGTTTCTATTATCTCTAATCATGTTATACTGTTTTTATCTTACTTCTAGTAGTCATTTTAGAAAGATTTGGGTACTATGGTTAGTTTAAGTATTATTTTTGACTCGCAGACAGATGGCCAAGCAGAATAGACTATTCAAACATTGAAGGATATACTTTGGGCATGCGTGATTGACTATGGTGGTAATTGGGTTAAGCATTTACCTCTTGAAGAGTTAGCTTATAATAAAGTTATCACTATATAATTGGGATGGCTCCATTTGAGTTCTTGTATGGTAAGAGGTATAGGTCTCCTATTGGGTGGTTTAAGGTGGGCCAGGAGGAAATGTTTTGCCCATATTTTGTTCACCAAGCTATAGAAAAGGAAAAGGTGATTTGGCATAGACTTAAGGTTGTTCAAAGTCTCTAAAAGTCCTATGTGGATATGAGGCATAGGAACTTGGAGTTTGAGGTTGGGGATTCGATATTCCTAAAGGTGTCTACCTTGAAGGGAGTAATGCTGCTTCGGAAGAAAGGGAGTTGGTAAGGTAGCATAGGAGTTGTAGTTTCCTTATAGTTCGAAATCCATTCATCTAGTATTCTATGTCGCTATGTTGAGAGGGTGTATAGGAGATCCTTTATTAGTTTTTCGTTTGGAAGGATTGGGATCTCAGACTCTTTGCGTCATGAAGAGATCTTAATTGAGATCTTGGATAGATAAGTTTGTCGTTCACTGAGCAAAGATATTGCTTTGGTTATGGTTCTATGGAGGGACGACAAGTTTGAAGAAGCTACTTGGGAAGCAAAAGAGGACATGAAATCCAAATATCTGTTCCTATTTTCAGCTCCTGGGATTTATGCGGAAGGTATGTGTTATTTTTTATACTTTTGTTTTCAAACATTGTATAACAAAATATTTATTTCCTTCCATCATTGTTTTCTAACATTGTTAAAGGTTAGATTCAAGGTGTTGGGGTGTAAATCATGCTTGTAATTCCTTTTTCCTTTATTCGTATACGAAAGATCAAAGTGGGGGAGAATTGAAACACCTTAGTTTTGATCCTCAGAAATTTCCTGAGTTTTGGCTTCTAGACATCATACGACTAGGGGGTACGAGTTGTATGATCGGATACGGATTGGTGGGTCTTGGTCGTATGTTAACTAATGTAAGTTGGATGGTTTGTGTCCAAAGTATGAATGGGTCTTACTAGTCATATGTTAGGGTACTACTAGTATGAAACGAATCGTATGTTGCCCTATATCTAACCTAGAGAAGTTTATTCTACCTGGGGTATGGATTTAGGGTACTAGTCGTATGGTTGGGTACGAATTGGCCATGTTGGTCATATGTTTGAAAGTATTGTGGTCCAAGGCGAGGCCTAGGGTATGACATAAGGGTACCACCCATGCCCAAGGGTATAGTTTTAGGGGGTAGTCGTACCCTTCCGCTGGAGTTCTATACAGTTTAAGTTTGGGGTAATCTATGGAAAATGGTGTTAAAGGTCACCTTAGTCCCCAAACCTCGCTGGAATGACCTTCAAAAGCAAGATGAGAATTGAGTACCCCAATCAAATATGATGGAAACTAGATAACCCTACAACTTTACAATCTCCTTAATAAACAAATTGGCGTAATGCTCAGAAGAGAAATTTTTCCTCACTTACAAGAAGTGAATAGGCTTAGTCATCCAATCCATGATTACCCAAATCGAATCAAATTAATAGTGAGACCACAGAAGATTGGTACAAAATCCATATTAATTATCTCCCATTTCTATTTCGGAAGCTCATTCTCTTGAGTCAATCCACCGAGCCTCAAGTATTCTAACTTCACTTGATTACAAACAATGCACTTAGCCATAAAATTGGCCACAGCCCATTTCATATTCCACCAATAAATCTTTTTATGATTTACATCTTCGTTAAACAAGGATGAATAGTATAACGTGACTTGGGAGCTTCGGCCAAAATTCTTCCTCGTAGCCCATCGACATCAAGAACGTACAACCTACCTTGGTACCTAAAGATACCATCACCCCCAATCTCGAAAATCATCAATTTTTGAATAACTACATCTGTAACGCCCCAAAAATAGGTCCCGAGATGTCACATGGTGGTTAGGGTCATAACTAATCCCAAGCTAACCCTTCTACTGGCATACTTGTCAAAAACTAAATAAAATACATAAATCTGAACAAAATCAGCTGAAACATAAAACTTTTTTGAACTGGAACAATACAAATCTGAATTTATAAGATGACAACTATGTTGTTACAAACAAAACTGAAATTAAATACATTAACACTATTGACTGTCTATGAAGCCTTTACTTGTACTGACTATAGGTAGCTTGTAACGCCCCAAAATTTCATTTTGAGATGCCACACGGTATTTAGGGCTACAAGTAGCCCAAAGCTAACCCTCGGTGCCCGACATTACCTCAAAGAATTCAATTCAACAATAGTCATGCACAACAAAGAGATATACCACATCGGGTACAAGAGATATACTGGAAAATACTAGACTGTACTACCAAAATATATTGAATGTATGTACAAACCAACCCTCTAGTCTAACAAAGTCTCTATACATCAGAATCAAGGAGCCATTGGGACAAACCCCCAACTGACTCAACAGTACTAAAAACCATAAAAATAGAACAATATTACAAAAATATAGACATAGTCCACGAACCATGAGGACTCACCACTGAGGGAATCTAGTTGAGGCACTCGAATATCGCTAATGCAGCTGCGGCTGAGTACCTGAACCTACATTACGAGAAAATGTAGCCCATAGGATAATATATGGGTCAGCACTTTTGAATGTATTGAGTATGTGGGGGTGCACGCAACAATGTAAATATCATCATTACTTTCATGAAAATATCCATATGTAAAATGATAGCTCACTTGTCTTGAATTAGATTGAAACATACTTTTCAAAATCTCATAGTAAATAAATGATATGATAAAAACCTCATAAATCATCATAAACAACTCAACTCTTCAACTCAAGACTCGGAGTGATTTAGTAATTCAAGAAACTTAACTCTTATGGACATGGGAGGTGCTTAAAACCAACATAAATCATGTGAGCTACATGGAGTCCAACGTTTTTCCCTCCTAAGGAGAGACCCCATATTGGCGTGAGAGTCGTACTCTTGCCAGGGACTACAAACCAAATTTAGTGATTACAATGTCATACTCGGCCTCTAGCCCAAAATTATTAATATCAATCCTACGATGGCATGTAGTTTCGTGGGAAATACCATATTTTCCTCTCGGTGCTAAATACTACTCCCAGACACAAGATCAAAATGCGTTAGAAAATCCACCACAAATATCGCAATGGTCTATCATGAAGATCAAATCAAATCTCTTCCTTATTTATCAAATCATAACTAATTTGTGGATTCCTAACTCGACTCAAATAAAATTAATCTTTCTCACTATCAAAATATATCAATTCATTAAATCATGGAGACATCAATAACTTTGAATAAATATCAAGACTCATTATAACAACTCAATCTCTTGAATTAATATATTCAATAATTCAATTTGCCATAAGGAAGATTAAAGCTTGACACATATCTTGAAAGCACTTAAAATATCAACTCATGGTAGAAATATGAAATTCACAATATTAAATATCAATTCATAACTTGGGAAAAGTAAAATAATCATTAATAACAAAGCTTGAACAATTTATATTCTCATATTCTCATGATGAAGTAATTTGGGTATAAACCCACTTGCAAAATCATATAAATCAATGATAGAAATCAAAGCTTTTGGCACAAGAATGAAAGGATTGCTCTTGTTCAAAACCCCACAAACCTTAATCTTTCAATTTTTATGAATTCTAGTGCTTGAAAATCTGTCCGCACTTGTAATAAATGATTCTTGAAGCCCACACAATGAGGAACTTAATTCTTGAAGAAATATTAAGTATTTATGGATGATTTTTTGAAGATTAAATTTTCTAGATTAAAACCCTGATATATATTCTTACGAAAATTGGAAGAGAGAATGAAGAAATTAGGGTTTGGATGGGGATTCTTAAATTTATATAGACTGCCAAAAGATGGGAATAGACCAAAATATCCTTCAAAAAATGTCCCTTTATAACGAAAAAAATAGATGACGACATTCATGATAAGTCATCAGACTTTTGACAAGTCGTCACGAAATGTCATCGCAAAAGGGTGGATTTAATGATTTTCTGCTTAGGGTTGACGACATTGGTGATAAGTCGTCACACTTGTCACAACTTATCACAAAATTTCATCACTGGGGGTTGAAATCTTCCTAAGGATGACGACATTGGTGATAAGTCATCACACTTGTGATAACTTATTACAAACTGTCGTCACTCAGTTTTCCAGCCTGACATGCTGTAGTAACATGGGCATAACTCTTGCCTCCGATACCGGATTTGGGTGAAATTGGTATCATTGGAAAGATAATTAAATTATATATATTTTGGTAGGACATAAGCTCAATAACTCATAGTATAACGAAAGATATGCTCATTTGAAGTTGTATATGGCAATATCCTTCCCAAGAATTCAATCGGTAAGCAATGTTTTGATTCACCTAATTATAAGGACATCTTTGAGTCCTTAATACACACCACACTTGATCAAAAAATAACCGAAGAACTATAATTTACTTTTCATGAGCATGAGTCATGGTTGAACTATTGGTTAGAGTCTTGGGGTATTACAATATCTCCCCCTTGGAAATATTCATCCTTGAATGTTGCCAAATAGGCCAAGAACAAGAGAAAATGAGGACGTATAGATGGAACGACTTGCTCAGAAGGATTAATTCACTCTATACCTTCGGATACCATAAAAAGTGTATGAATTCATGATGGAAGTAGACACACAGCTGAATCTTTAATAAGAAGAAAGAGGAATTAGGAAAGAATGGTACCTTCTACTCGCTTCGAACTCATAGAAAAGAGGTGAGGGTACTTGGCTCATATATCAGCTTTGGCTTCCCAAGTAGCACCCTCAATAGATTGATTTCGCCAAAGCACTTTAACCAAAGGAACTTGTTAGTTCCTTAGCCTACGGATCTGAATATACAAAATCTCAACTAGAATCTCCTCGAATGAAAGGCTATCCTGAATATCTATGTTTTCGAAAGAATCAACCATGATAGAATCACCAATACATATCTTAAGCATGGAAACATGAAATACCGGATGAACGCTAGAAAACTCTACGAGTAACTCCACCTCATATTCTACTTTCCCAACATGACTCGTAATCCTGTACGGACCAACATAACGAGGACTATGCTTTCCCTTCTTCCTAAATCTCTTCACCTCTTTCATGGGTGAAACCTTTAAGTGCACCAAATCATCAATATTAAACTCAAGATGTTTTTTTCTGACATCCACATACAACTTCTGACAACTTTGAGAAGTCGTCAATCATTCTCGGATCAACTTAATTTTTTCCATAGCCTCAAACACAACATCAGGCCCAATCATAGTTGTGTCTCCTACTTCAAACAAACCTATAGGTGATCTATATCTTCTCTCATACAAATCTTCGAATGGGGCTATCTGAATACTAGCATGAAAACTATTGTTATATGCAAATTCAATCTATGGAAAGTGCTTATCCTAACTACCTTTAAAATCAATCGTACATGCCCTCATAATATCTTCTAAAGTCTGAATGGTCCGCTCAGCCTAACCATCTGTTTTCAAATGGAAAGCAAAACTTAGATAAACTTGGGTACCGAGACCCTTCTGAATAGCCCTCTAAAACTGGGAAGTAAACTGAGTACCCCTATTAGAGATAATAGCCAAAGGAACACCGTGAAGCCTAATGAATTCTCTGATATACAATCGAGCATAATTCTCAGCTATATAAGACAAATGCACTGGCAAGAAATGAGTTGATTTAGACAACCGGTCTACTACAATCCAAATCGAATCATGATAATGGTGAGAAGGAGGCAAACTAATTACGAAATCCATATTCACTTCTTCCCACTTCAAAGTAGGAATGCTAAACTCTTGCATTACACCATCGGGCCTTTGGTGCTCTACCTTAAACTATTAATAAGTAGAATACTTTGCCGTAAATCCTTCTTTGTCTTTCTTCATACCATTCCACTAATAGATTTCCCGTAAATCATGGTACATCTTGGTCACACCGGGATGAATAGAATATTGTGTGCCATGCGCTTCAGAAATAATTCTCTTCCTTAGATTATCAACATCGGGAACATATAATCTACTCTACAATCTCAACACACCATCTTCCCCTTGGGAGAAAACCTCTACTATTTGGTCTTTAGCTGACTCCTTCAGTCTGACCAAACTAAGATCCCTGTATTGCTTCTCCTTTACCTCCGAGACCAAGGAGGACTCAGAACTAATCTGAACTAACATACTCCTTTCACCATAATCAAGCAATCTAACACCCAACATAGCTAAAGGACGCACATAATGAGCCAATTCTTTCTTATTATTCACTACATGAGCTACACTACCCATAGACAACCTGTTAAGAGCATCTGCCCCAACATTGGCCTTGCCCGGGTGATATAACACGCTTATATCATAGTTTTTTAGCAACTATAACTATCTTCTTTGTCTAAGATTCAACTCCCTCTGAGTAACCACATGTTGCAGGCTTTTGTAATCAGTAAACACATCAACATTAACATCATACAAATAATGTCTCTAGATTTTCAAAGCGAAAACTACAACGACTAATTCAAAATCATGGGTTTGGTAATTCTTCTTATGAGGCTTCAACTGTCTAGAGGCATAAGCAATAACTTTACCTCTCTGAATTAAGACACAACCCAAACCAACTCTCAAAGCGTTACAATACACCATAAAACAAACAGTACCAACGGGTAAAGCTAACATTGGGGCTGAAGTAAGTCGAGTCTTTAACTCCTGAAAACACTTCTTGCAAGGTTTCGACCACTGGAACTTCACTTTCATTTGGTTCAACTGGGTCATGCAAGCCACAATGGAAGTGAAGCCCTCAACAAAACGACGGTAGTAACCAAGTAGACCCAAAAAACTCCTAATGTCAGATGGGGAGGTAGGTCTAGGCCAATTCTTTACAGCTTTTGTCTTCTGGAGAGTTACTCTAATTCCTTTGGCGAAAATAATGTGACCTAGAAAAGTAACTGACCTTAGCCAAAATTCACACTTGCAAAATTTAGCGAATAATTGATGATCTCCAAGAGTTTGAAAAAAAATTCTAAGATGGTCGGCATGATCATCCTCACTTCGGGAATATACAAGACTATCGTCTATGAATACAATGACAAACATATCAAGATATTTCTTGAATACTCGATTCATGAAGTCTATGAAGGCTGCTGGAGCATTGGTTAACCCAAAGGACATGACAACAAACTCAAAGTGACCATAACAGGTTCGGAAGGCTATCTTTGGAATATCATACTCTCTCACTTTGAGCTAATGATAGCCGAATCTAAGGTTTATTTTTGAGAAGTAGCTCGCACCCTGTAACTAATAAAACAAGTCATCAATTCGAGAAAGAGGGTACTTGTTCTTGATAGTTACCTTGTTGAGTTGATGGTTATCAATGCACAAACGCAATGTACCATATTTCTTATGCATGAATAGAACAGGTGCACCCCACAGGGAAACACTGGGTCTGATAAAGATTTTGTCTATGAGATATTTGACTTACTTCTTCAGCTCGTTCAGTTCTACGGGAGCCATACGCTATCGAGAAATGGAAATAGGCTGAGTACTAGGAAGGAGTTCAATCCCAAATTATATTACTCTATCTGGTGGGACCCCTGGGAGATCTTCCAGAAAAACATCGGGAAACTCATTAACAATGGTAACTAACTAAATAGTCAGAGTCATAGGCTTGAGGTCTTTAACTCAAACTAGGTGATAGATTCAACCCTTAGAAATCAACTTCCTAGCTTTGAGGTAGGATATGAAATGGCCCTTTGAATTTATATAACTCCCGGACCACTCAAAAATAGGCTCGTTATTAAACTAAATCCAGCCCACTCGGGTATGACAATCTATAGACATATAGCACGAGTGAAGCCAATCCATACCCAAAATGACATCAATCTCAACCATATTTAGCTCAATCAAATCAACATATGTGACCCGATGAAGGATAGTGATAGAACACTTTTTATACACTCACATAGCAATAATAGATTCTCCTACCGGGGTAGAAACTAGAATAGGCTCAAGAATCCGTTCAGTGTCTATCTCAATATTTATAGCAACTAGAGAAGTCACATAAGAGTAACTCGAACAGGGGTCCATCAATGCATACACATTAAAATGAAAGACACGGAGCAGACTAGTGAAAATATCTAGAGAGTCCTCCTACTCCTGGCTAGGTGGTATAGCATAGAAGCGATTATGGTGTGAACCGCCAGTAGAACTATAAGAGGCACCCTGAGGAGGAACTGGGCAGACTACGAGAGTAGGGGCACTGGTATCTTGACTCTAGGGACGAGCATCTTGACTCCCTTATCTAGCATACAGAAAATATCTAAGTCAGTGGGCCAACTTTTTAAAACCAAAGAAGCCTCTCTGATAAACAAAAAACTTGCCAAAATGATCTCTACCACACTTGGCACATGAAGGAGGATGAGGTCAGTTACCTATACTTTCCTGAGAACTCTATGGGATAGTCCTGTTCCCCTACTCCATCCTTCTTTTAGGTGTGGGTGCACTAACTAAGGAATGCGTGGGCATAAATAGACGTTCCTGGAATTAAGGGCGGTTATCTCCATGGAATCTGGACTGACTGAATCCCTGCTGCTCTGATCTATCTCTTTTATTCCCTTTTACTCTCTCCCTCTTTTTTTCCTTATTAGCTTCAATATATTGGGCATGTATCATTAACTGAGAAAGGTTCATCTCTCTATTAAGCATAGCAGATCTACACTCTTTCATAACGTAACTCAATGCACCACTCACAAACTTACTCGTGATGGTTCTGGAGTCAGCCATCATACTAGGAGCATATTTGGAAAGCTAATTAAATCTAAAAAATACTCCTTAACAGTTATGGAGCCTTGTCTCAAATTTATTAATTACTTTATCTTTGCTTCCCTCATCTCAAGAGGAAAGAATCTGTCTAAGAATGAATCCTAGAATAAATGATAAGTCATGGGAGCGGCATCCTCTCCCCTACTTTTCCCTTATATCTCTACCCATTCATATGCAATACCTTTCATTCGATAGGCAGCCAATTCAACACTCTCTTCCTCAGTAACATACATAATCTCAAGAATTTTTCTAAATTAATCAAAGTACATCTGTGGGTCTTCACCTACCTTTGACCCAATAACTAAGGCGGATTTATACGCATCTAGTCACAAACTTAAGCTGTGGTAGAATGATTCTCTTACGGAGGCGAAATAGTATCTTGGGTGCTAGCTTGAGCAATGGCGGTAGCTGCTTGGGCTAGTGCCTGAAAAACTGCCTTGAATTCTGCATGAGACACATGCTCATTGAAGGGATCAACGGGTTAAGGTTGCTCATTTTTTCTATGAACTAGACGAGGACGCATTTTTTGTTATAAGAGAGCACGAGTTAATAGCATATAAAGAGACAGTTGTAGGCACGATAAACTTTAGAAAGAAAGAAACGACTTTTCCTAAAACGTTCCATAGCCTCTTGATCATAGATGTGGAGTACTACACACCGATGATCAAGACTCTATGTAACGTGGCTTGTTAGACTTACTAGGACTCCTTAAACTTTAGGCTCAGATACCAATCTTTGTAATGCCCCGAAATTTAATTCCGAGAGGACACATGGTTCTTAGGGATACATGTAGCCCCAAGCTAACCCTTAGAGCAAGACACTACCTCAAGTAATTCAATTCGACAATAGTCATGCAAACAAAGAGATATACCATATCGGGTTCAATAGAAATATTAAAGAATAAAGAATACTAGACTGTACAACTAAAATATATTGAATGTCTGTACACACCAATGCTCTAGTCTGGCAAAGCCTCTATACATCAGAATCAAAAAGCTATTGGGAAAAACCCCCAACTAACTCAACAGTAATGAAAACCATAACAACAGAATGATATCACAAAAATATAGACAAGGTCCTCGAACCATGAGGACTCACTACTGAGAGAATATAGTTGAGGCACTTGAACATCGCTAACACGGCTATGTATGACTACCTAAACCTACATTACAAGAAAATATAGCCCATAGGAAAATATGTGTGTCAGCACTATGGAATGTACTAAGTATGTGGGGATCCATGCAACAATGTAAATATCATCATCAATTTCATGAAAATATCCATATGTACAATGATGGAACACTTGGCTTTAATTAGATAGAAATATAATTTTCATAAACTCATAGTAAATAAATCATATGATGAAAACGTCATAAATCATCATAAACAACTCAACTCTTCAATCCAAGACTCGGAGTATCTCGGTAATTCAAGAAACTGAACTCTACCAACATAAACAATGTGATCTAGATAGAGTACAAAGTTTTTCCCTTCTAAGCAGAGAACCCCATATTGGCAGGAGTGTCGTACACTTGCTAGAGAGTAAAACCTAAATTTATTGAAAAAAATTGATATTCCGGTATCTTACGAAACATTTAGCATCATTTTCTTTAGAAAATTGTATGTTATTAAGCAAAATAAGTTTATTTAACATAGTTTTTAGTTTTTTTAGTGAAAGGAGATAACCACAGAAGAAAGATGGAAAAGTAGCAGAAAAGTAAACTTGATGGTCAAAATGGTGGACCGTCAGGCTTGCGATGGACCACCAGGTAAACCATCAAGGCGAACAAGAAAAAGGCATGCAAATGTCTTGAGTGACGGACCATATGGTGGACCGTAAGACATGTGACAGACCACCATATGGACCATCAACGTGGTAGACCATCAGCTATGCCACAGACCACTAGATGGACCGTCAATACTTATCCAGAAACCATTTTTTAGAGAGACTCAGTGACGATCAATATGGTGGACCATCAGTCTTGCGACAGAATGCTGGTGTCACCGTCAGGTCTTATCCAAAAACTGATGTATGGAAGAAATGAGTGACGGACAAGATGGTGGACCATCAACACTTTGATGGACCACCATATCGACCGTCAACTGGGATATGACTTTTTTGCTTTTAAATTTTAAATTCCTTTTTTTTAGCTGGGAACACATAAATACCAAATTTTAGAGTTAAAAACGCCTCTTTTATCTTTTATAAGTTTTCTTATCTATTGAAACTCTGGTGAACCTAGTACTTTAGGGATTCTAGATATCTTGAAGAAATTTATCATTGAACATTGATTATTGAAGATTCAAGAGCTGATTCTTGGGATTCTTTGTAAGTAAATTCTTAATGTATTATGAATAATACAAGATTTATTTCTTTTTTGTCTATGGAGTATTGTGGCTAAGATATCCTTAATATGAAACGCATCTATGGGTTGGGAATCAAACTAAATTCCATAACTAAACGATATTGCATAAACCTTTCTTCAATTTCATCACTTTTCTTGGTTGCAAACTTGAAGAGTGAGCCCTAGAACATCACTTGTCTGAAAGTAAAGTGATTGTTGGGAAAAGAAAGTGTTTACATGAATTCTAAGGGCTTTAACTTTTAGTGTAATAGCCAATAACCTAACTGGGATATGACTTTTTTGCTTTTAAATTTTAAATTCCTTTTTTTTAGCTGGGAACATATAAATACCAATTTTTAGGGTTAAGAACGCATCTTTTATCTTTTATAAGTTCTTATCTATTGAAACTGTGGTGAACCTAGTACTTTTGGGATTCTAGATATCTTGAAGAAATTTATCATTGAACATTGATTATTGAAGATTCAAGAACTGATTCTTGGGATTCTTTGTAGGTAAATTCTTAATTTATTTATGAATAATACAAGAATTATTTCTTCTTTCTCTATGGAGTATTATGGCTAAGATCCCATAACTAGGGTTATGGGATCCTTAATATGAAATGTATCTATGGGTTGGGAATCAAATTAAATTCCATAACTAAACGATATTGCATAAACCTTTCTTTAATTTCATCACTTTTCTTGGTTGCAAACTGGAAGAGTGAGCCCTAGAACATCACTTGTCTGAAAGGAAAGTGATTGTTAGGAAAAGAAAGTGTTTACATGAATTCTAAGGGCTTTATCCTTTAGAGTAATAGCCAATAACCTAAATGGGATATGACTTTTTTGCTTTTAAATTTTAAATTCCTTTTTTTAGCTGGGAACATATAAATACTAAATTTTAGGGTTAAGAACGCATCTTTTATCTTTTATAAGTTTTCTCATCTATAGAAACTCTGGTAAACCTATACTTTGGGGATTCTAGATATCTTGAAGAAATTTATCATTGAACATTGATTATTGAAGATTCAAGAACTGAATCTTGGGATTCTTTGTAAGTAAATTTTTAATCTATTTATGAATAATACAAGAATTATTTCTTCTTTGTCTATGGAGTATTGTGGCTAAAATCCCATAACTAGGGTTATGGGCTCCTTAATATGAAATGCATCTATGGGTTGGGAATTAAATTAAATTCCATAACTAACGATATTGCATAAACCTTTCTTCAATTTCATAACTTTTCTTGGTTGCAAACTTAAAGAGTGAGCCCTGGAACATCACTTGTCTGAAAGGAAAGTGATTGTTGGGAAAAGAAAGTGTTTACATGAATTCTAAGGGTTGAAAGAACAATGTATCCTTTGATTTTGAGAGAATTAAAACCTAATCTATCAACTTTGGTTGAGAAAATAAAGGATAAAGAATAGGACTCAACCTTTTTTGCCATTGAATTCACTAAGTGGAACTCATAAATGATTCACAACCCGAATGGTACTAGCATTTTGTTGACCATAACCCTAATTTGTTTAATCTCATAAAGTTACAAATTACAAAGAGAATCGTTTGTGGAATACTCTTGTTACACTTAATTATTTTATAAGTTAAAACTCTCTTTTCTTCGTAGGAATCTCTGATCAACAGTCCAATAACGATTACAACACCTAGTGAGCACAGTATTTCTTGTGACATTCGACACCCAACCTAGTTCGGTTCTATATTTGACAGCGATCGCTTCCGGTTTTTATCGGGTGTTGTAATTTGTGTGTATCAACAATTTCATACTCAATCTCTAGCTCACAATTATCAATATCAATCCTATAGTGGCACGTAGTTTCGGGGGAAATACCATATTTCCCACTCAATGCTAAATACTACTCCTAGACACTAGCTTAGAATGCGCTAGGAAATCCACCACAAACATCACAAGGGTCTATCATGAAGATCAAATCAAATCTCTTTCTCATTTATCAAATCATTATCAATTTGTGAATTCCTAACTCGACTCAAATCAAATCAATCTTTCTCAATATCAAAATGTATCAATTCATTAAATAGTGGAAACATCAATAGCTTTGAAGAAATATCAAGACTCATTGTAGCAACTCAATCTCATGAATCAATATACTCAATAATCCAATTTGTCATAAGGAAGCTTAAATCTTGACACATATCTTTAAAGCACTTGAAATATCAACTCATGGTAGAAATATGAAATTCATAATATTAAATATCAAGTCATAACATGGAATTAGTAAAATAATCATGTATAACAAAGCTTGAACAATTTATATTTTCATAATCTCATGATGAAGTAATTTGGGTAAAATCCCACTTGCAAAATAATACAAATCCATGATAGAAATCAAAGCTTTGGGTATAAGAACGAAATGATTGCTCTTGTTCAAAACCCCATATACCTTAATCTTTGAAATTGGATGAAATCTAGAGCTTGAGACTCTATCAGTACTTGTAATAAATGATTCTTGAAGCCTACACAATGAGAAACTTGATCCTTGATGAAATCTTGAAGATTTATGGGTGATTTTTGGAAGATTAAATTTTCTTGATAGAAACCCTAATATATATTCTTAAGAAAATTGGAAGAGAGAATGAAGAAATTAGGGTTTGGATGGGGATTCTAATATTTATATAGGCCACCATAAGATGGGAAAAGATCAAAATACCCTTGCAAAAACGTCCCTAAATTGCTGAAAAAAATAGCTGACGACATTTGTGACAAGTCATCACGAAATATCGTCACAAAAGGGTGGATTTTATGATTTTCTGCTTAAGGTTAACGACATTGGTGATAAGTCATTATACTTTTGATAACTTATCACAAAATGTCATCACTGGGGGTGGAAAAATGCCTTAATTTGATGACATTGGTGATAAGTCATCACACTTGTGACAGCTTATCACATAATGTCGTCACTCAGTTTACCAGCCTTACATGCTGGAGTAAAATGGGAATAACTCTTGGCTCCGCTACCAGATTTGGGTGAAATTGGTATCGTTGGAAGGATAATTCAATTATATATCTTTTGGTAGATTATGAGCTCAATAATTAGTAGTATAAAAAGTGATATGTTCATTTGAAGTTGAATATGGCAATATCATTCCTAAGAATTCAATCAGTAAGGAATTTTTTGATTCACCTAATAGCTAGGATATCTTTGAGGCCTTAATACACATCGCCCTTGATAAGAAAACAACCAAAGCACTATAATTTACTTCTTATGAGCTTGAGTCATGGTTGCACTATTGGTTAGAGTCTCGGGGTATTACATAGCTGGGTCAAGACTCCCAACTATCCCAATTCAATATGATAGAATAAAGAAATTATAATACTTCTCGAACAGTACAACTAAATCATGCCCTTGAATTAAAAGGACTCATCACCTGCTTACTGGAAACTACGAACTGACTGAATATGGTATATGTGCTATAACTTGTACCTACATTATAAGACAATGTAGCACATAGGCACATATGCGGATTAGTACTTCGTTGATGTACTGAGTATATAGGGGTGTATACAATAGTTAAACAATATCATCACTCTGTATAGAAATCATGTATGCTGATATAAATGACTCACATAGCTTGAATACATCTGAAATATAAATCTCATAAATCATGAATCATGAAACATATAGTGTAAATCTCATAAGTCATTATACTTAGTTTCGAAAATGTTTATTCTCCTCTTATTCTTAAACCATTCAAACTGCAGAGATCTCAAAACAATAACTCTCAAAAGTCAGGCTTTTATCCTGAGGAGAATAGGAGACTTCTTTAGAAATTTAAGGACTTAAAATACTTCAGATTATGAAATTTTGGGACTTTAGAACTTTGTAACTTTGGGATTGGGAGTTTATTGAAGCCGATATAAACTATGTGAGATGACATGGACTCAAACGTCTTACCCACATTGGACAGAGTTGTTCTACCATTGCCATCGGAATAGAACATTAACTTTAGTGCTCATTATCTCGGCCTCAGGGCCATAAATCTCAATCCTATGGTGGAACATAGTTATGGGGCATGAGACCTTGGAATCATTCCCAACTTGGTGCTAAATGATACTTCCATACTTAGGATCAAAGCTTTTAGGAAATCCACCTTAAAATAGCATAAGGGTTTAGAATAAAAACAATTTACGCTTCTTGTTGTTATAAATCATGAACTATATGAATAATGTGGATTCCTTATCTTAGCTTAGGATCAAACGATCAAATCTTGCTTATTAAAGCATGCTATATATATAAGCTTCTTCAAATATCAAAACTTAATCTTAGGGATTAAAGCTCATGCTTCAAACTAATTTCAAAACATCTCAAAATTCATGCTTAATAACATAAACATTCGTACATCTTATTAAAATCTGGAAATTTCAGCAATGCTCATGATAATATAAACAAACGCATGAAATTTATCTTCAATAGCTCTCAAAAAATCAAAATCTTATAAATAGTGATAATGGATATGAATCCCAATTTACAACTCATATATAAACATTCAAAATCATAGAAAAAATCCAACTAAGTATGCTTCGTGAAAATACTTCAACACCATCAAAATAATAAGATCAAGAATCTCAATATCATACTTAAAACTCACTTTTAAAAATATGAAAAATTGCATTACACGCATAAATACATGGAAATAGTCATAAAATTTAATATTCAATCACTTGTAAACTCATAATATTCACACAATATAAATTGGGTATAAACCCTAAATTCAATTTCATGGAAAATCTCATAAAATTCAGTAATTTATAAGTTAAAATAAGTTTGGGGCACGAGGATGAATTAAATGAAAAATATTAATGGATTCTTACACCTAAATAGGGTATTTCCTTAACACTCTTCTAAGAAATTTCTAATGATATTATGGAGTAAAGAACTTTGGGCATGATCTGAATAAAACATCTGAATAAGAAATCACAACATTGCTACCCTTCCGTGGCCTACAACATAGACCCATAAATAACAAGCTAGGATATAATTTCTAGGCCTTAATAAATGCTACTTCTTACTTTCAAACTTAGCAACACTTCTCAAATGCTTCCTCGACTATTCTATTCCCCGCAAATATCACACTAGCTTGGTTCAACTTAAAGTTTTCATATGGCATTGGTAAATCCGTCTACTAAAGTGTAAACTAGACTACTTCTCTTTATCATGGTAAGGCCTAACTCAAAACAACACTATGCTACATGTAACTCCACACCATAATACAAATCTGAGCCATGAATTCAACACTCCGAGCACTATCATAACTACTCACTCTAGGATGATTTTTCCTTATCTCCTTAACAACTAAATTCAACCTCTTACATACCGACATGACGTTTAAGCCTATCTTCATATCCACATCTACACCATTAAATTCTTCTGAAGACACACATAAGCTATTCTCAACTAACCAAATCATGAACAACACTTTACCTCAACATTCTCCACTCATGGACTTACATAAAACAAACATACATTAATCATTCCCAACATGACACAATAACTCCTTTCCATCTACACAATTATTCATCATCACTATCTTGATTTAAGGGAAGGTCAATGAAAGGTTGGAATATCAGGATCCGAAATATTAAGGGATACTAAGAATAACTTAACACCTTACTGAGGCCTGAGGAATAGAGCATTCACGACATTGTTTCACTAAAGATATCTAATCTGATGACGTACATGTTTCTGATCATAAAGAGTATCGGTTGAGTACTGAAACTAAACTTACTATAAAGCATGAGTAAATGAGTCATGATCTTCATGGCCTGAGCTTAGAATCCATAATTTCATGGAATGTAATCTGTACTACTGAGTGAATAGTACTGCTTATGCTAGGAACTGGAAGTATACGCAATATTTTTCTATAAGGTATATAAATATGAACTGTTGTCATGAAGCCAACATGTATGGCATGATTAGATATCGGGATGACTGAAGATGGTGAAATCGAAGTAGGTTGAGCCTCATCCGCACTTCCTGATGTTCTATAACATTCTGGCATCACTACTAAAAATTTGGAAGGCTGACTTGATTACTCATTCTATCATCTTCCCCTTAGCTTTAAGTCGTCACTCTAAGTCTGTGAATCAGTGTATAAGGTCTGATCTAAACTGAAATCACTTTACTCTAGAGTCTGGGGTACAATCAATACACATAAAACTAAACTTACCCTGAAAGACAGTATCTTCATATATAACACCCAATGCTATTACCTCCTTCTAAGATTCGACTCTTAGATTGATATAGCCCCAAAAGTCATCATATAACAACTTAAACATTCACCAACTAAGATTGTAGCACTTAACATGGATATCATCAACCTCTAATAAATCATACTTCTTCCATCATATTCCACTAATATCACATCTCAAAATTTATATTTTTCCTCTAAACCATGAGAGTTGGAATCATACTAAAAAGGCTCAACACCTTTATTCATAGTCATAACTTCTTAATTTAGCTATCTAGAACATCATTCATTATCTAACTAGTCTTTCGCCACCTAGCATCTCCACGGAACTACTAACTACACCACATCCAATAATCCTCGAAACTAATGCAACCCCATAGCACCTTGGGCGTACTTCTACATCATACATACAATATAAGACTTGATTACAAATCAAATAAACTAAAGCTCTTGTATACATGTTCAAGTCTACTAGATCATTTCCATACAACTAACATTGACAACAAATCAATCATTACACACACCTTGATTGCCATCTACTATTAAAACATAGTCTCTAGTTCTAGCTATGACGAACAACAACTTCACACAATATTCTTACATGCCAAACATATGAAAACCTAGTCCGCTAAAATTTCATAACAATAATAATCAATCATAATCATATGGACTATCTTATTTATAATCCATCAACACATCTTCCTTCTACATATTATTACTATTCACCCATCTATACAGTTATCTTCTTTCATAGCTCTATAAGATTTAACTAAACTAATTTTTACTAACATCAAGAAAGCCTAAATCTATAACACTCATCAACCAAGTACCTTCATCAATAACCTATACTTTTCTTGCACAACAAACACCATCAGCAAGTCTTTTAATACTTCAAGCAAACAATAATTTATCTTAACTAATGACTCCTTCTCTGCCTTCTACTAAACTAACACTCAAGGACATATCACTTCATTAATAACATAATCTTATGCAAAAAGATTTGGCTATACATATATTCAATAAATTGCCCTTACCACTTTTCTTGTCACTACCCCTCTAAGCACCTAGCTCCAAGCAATACAAGAACAACAAGATGAACAACAAGTTGCTAGTGAATTGAAATAGGCCTCACATGGCTTCACTAGACTTTGGATTTATGATTTGAACAAGAAAATGAGATGGATAACAAAGAAACTATGCTAGTGAGTCGAAAGAGCCCCACACAACATCACTATACTTTGATTTTGTGTATTAAACAAGAAAATAAGATGAATAACAAAACAACTATGCTAGTATATTGAAAGATCCCCACACGGCTTCACTATACTTTTTGTTTGAACCAGACAATGATAACAAGATTACAAGATATAAAAACTTGACACACAATATTCGATGATCTAGGAATACACATCATACTCTATCTTAACTAAACGACTCATAAGAATGAAGACATAACTTTAAACTTGAGGGACTTATAACACCCTAGAAGGCTTCTCTCAAGCCATTTTATAAAACTGTAGAAATTTCTTGCTAGTATGTCTGAGAGCATTATCAGGGGAGAAAATTAGAATTATCCGATCATGTTACCTCAAGAACAGTACATAATCAGAGAAGTATAGATTATCATTATGGATTCTGAGGAGGAATCTGAAAGCATATTTGACTTCGGCTTAGTGTATCATTTTTAAAACATGATAAAACACTTAAATCTTTGGAACTCAAAAGCACTGATGGAATACTTTCTAGCCTTCTTATAACTACTAAAACTATCTATGGAGCATTAAGCTTCACTATTTCTGGTACCTTGAAAATGAGGCAGATATGGCTTGAATACAGTAAGATGGAAACTTGCATAAGCTTCTTAAAGGACCTTTTTATGGCATGATTTGAGACTTTGAAAGAATAGAGACATTTCCTAAATACCTAGTAGCCTCTCAAAAAAAGTACTGACGTCTCCGTACTATTCTGCAAGACTCTACTAGACACGACTTCATAGACCCCCTAGGAGTCTTGAACTCAATGCTCTGATACCAAGTTTGTAGCTCCCCAAAAATGGGTCCTGAGATATCACACGGTGCTTAGGGTCATAATTGATCCCAAGCTAACCCTTCTAGGGGCATACTTATAAGAAACTGAATAAAATACATAAATCTGAACAAAATTAGTGGAAATATAAAACTTTTCTGAACTGGATCAACACAAATCTGAATTTATAAGATTAGAACTATGTTGTTACAGACAAAACTAAAATAAAATGCATTAACACTACTGACTGTCTATGAATCCTCTACTAGTACAAACTATAGGTAGTCAGGTCATGACTCCCAACTATCCCAACTCAATACGATTGAATAAAGAATTATAATACTTCTCGAACTATATAACGAACTCATACCCTTGAATTAAAAGGACTTATCACCTACTGACTGAAAGTCGCAAACTGACTGAATATGGTATATGTGCTATAACTTGTGCATACATTATGAGACAATGTAGCACATAGACATATATGTGGATCAGTACTTTGCAGATGTACTGAGTATATGAGGGTGTATTCAATAGTTAAACAATATCATCACTCTTTATAGAAATCATGTATGCGGATATAAATGTCTCGCATAGCTTGAATAATCTAAAATATAAATCTCATAATTCACGAATGATGAAACATATAGTGTAAATCTGGTGAGTCATTATACTTAGTTTCTAAAATTTGTATTCTCCTCTTATTCTCAAAACTTGCAAACTGGAGAGATCTCAAAACAGTTACTCTCAAAACTCATGCTTTTATCATGAGGAGAATAGGAGACTTCTTATGAAACTTGAGAAGTTAAGAGATTTGAGATTATGAAATTTTTGGACTTTAGAACTTTGGGTTTGAGTTGACATGGAGTCCATCGTCTTACCCACGTTGGGGAGAGCTGTTCTACCCTTTCCATCGAAATAGAACCTTTACATTAGTGATCACTATCTTGGCCTCAGGTCCATAAATCACAATCCTATAGTGGCACATTGTTCTAGGGCATGAGACCTTGGAATCATACCCAACTCATTGCTAAATACTACTCTCATACTTAGGCTCAGAACTTTTAGGAAATCCATCTTAAAATAGCATAAGGGTTTATAATAAAAACAAATTATGTTTCTCTTTGCTATAAATCATTAACTATATGAATAATGTAGATTCCTTATATTAGCTTAGGATCAAAAGATCAAATCTTGCTTATCAAAGCATGCTAAAAATATAAGCTTCTTGAAATATCAAATCTTAATCTTCGGGATTAAAGCTCATGCTTCAAATTCATGTTAAAAAATCTTAAAATTTATTTTTGATAACATAAAAAACCGTAAATCATATTAAAATATGGAAATTTCAGCAATGCTCACAAAAATATAAAAAAAACTCATGAAATTTATCTTCAACAACTCTCAAAAACTCAAAATCTCGTTAATAGTAATAATGGATATAAATCCCAATTTAGAACTTATATTTAAACATTTAAAATCATAAAAAAACATCAAACTCAATATGCTTCTTGAAAATACTTCAACACCATCAAAATAATAAGATCAAGAATCTCAATATCATACTTAAACTCACTTTTAAAAATCTGAAAAATTACGTTACGCACATAAATACATGAAAATAGTCATGCAATTCAATATCCAATCACTTGTAAAATCAAAATCTTTAAATAATATAAATTGGGTATAAACCCTAACTTCAATTTCATGGAAAATGACATAAAATTCAGTAATTTATATGTTAAAATAAGTATTAGGCACAAGGACGAAAGAATTGTCCTTGTTGAAACTCCAAATACCTTAATTGATGATCTTGAATGAGAAAGCTTGAATCTTGGATTTCCTAGGATGAATTGAATGTAAAATTTTAAACTTTTGAATCTCTAATGGTTTTGATAGACTAGTCCAAAATTTTGGGGTATTACAACATCATTCTTGATTTTCATTAGAATCGGATCCAACACTTACTTTTCTTTACTTCAGCGCAAAGAGATGACCTCACCACCTATTGAACAATTACACCACGATCCTCAGAATCTATTAGACGAACTCCTAGATTATCCAAATGGTGAATATCCTTCACTAAATCCTATTTTTTCTCATCCACATAAGACAAGCTTCTGATAGACAACCTATAAGAGCATCAACAAGCATATTAGCTTTACCTGGATAACAGTGGAGACTCATGTCATAGTCCTTTAGTAACTCAAGCCAACTCCTTTGCCTGAGATACAATTCTTTCTGAGTGAACAGGTATTGATAGCTATTATGGTCATTATAAGTAACAATGTGGACCCCAATATATAATGACTCCAAATAAGCAAAGCAAACAACAAAGCTTGTAATTCCAATTCATTGTTCAGATAATTCTTCTTATAAACTTACAACTATCTAGAGAAATATGCGACTACCTTGCCATGCGGCATAACTCATATCCCAATTCCACCCATGACGTATCATAATAGATGACAAAACCATTAGTACCATCAGTAGAGTCAAGACTAGAGCCGAAGTCAACATATCCTTCATCTTTTCGAAACTGCCATAACAAGCCTCAAACTACACTAATTTCACCTTTATATGAGTTAACTTAGTCAATGGGGCCTTAATAGAATAGAAAATCTCCCCAAACCTACTATAATATCCGGATAAACCTAAGAACCTTTCAATATTGGTTGGAGTCATAGATCTAGGCTACTTCTTAACCACTGCAACCTTATGTGGATCAACTATGATCCCTAAACTACAAACAACATGACCCACGTATGTCACAACATTCAACCAAAAATCACTTAGAGAATTATGCATACCAATATTAATCCTTTAGGGTTTGCAACACAAGGCGGATGTGATCGGCATGATCCGCCTCACTCTTGGAATACACTAAAATATCATCAATAAAGACAATTACAAACAAGTCTAAGAACTAACAGAAAACTCAATTCATAAAATCCATAAATACAGTAAAGAATTGTTCAAGCCAAAAGACATCACCAAAAACTAAAAATGGCCTACTTCATTCGAAAGAAAGTATTAGGGATATGTACATCTCTAATCCTCAACTTATGGTACCCAGAACAATGATCAATATTGGAAAGAACTTAGAAATCTGAAGCTGATCAAAGAGATCATTAATCCTCCGAAGTGGATACTTTTTCTTCATGGTTACTTTATTCAGTTGGAGGTAATCAATACACATCCAAAGGGGACCATATTTATTACACAAGAAGATAATAGAAGCACCACACAGAGACATACTATGATAGATAAAACCCTTGTCAAGTAGATATTTCAACTAATCCTTGAGTTCCTTCAACTCAGCAAGAGCTATTCTATAAGAAAGGATGGAAATAGGATGAGTTTCCGAAAAAAGATCGATCCTAAAATCAATGTCCCTATTAGGAGGTACACCAAGAAGATCATTGGGGAACACCAACGGGAAATTTAAAGACCACAGAGATAGTATGCAAGGAAGAATCTTTGGCTCTCAAATCCTTAACATGAACTAAGTGATAGAGGAATCCATTGAAAACCAATTTCCAAGCTTTAAGATATGAGATGAACTTTCCCTTAGGCACTAGGAAAATACCCTCCCATATTATTACTGGCTTATTTTCAAAATGGAAACTAATGCTTTGGGTCTTAAAATCAAGTGACACATTGTACGAATGTAATCAATCCATCCCTAAAAGCACATTAAAGTCTAGCATGTCAAACTCTATCAGATCTGCAAAGGTCACCCTCTCATGAATCAAAATGACACAACCTCTATAAACCTTTTTAGCCATGATGTATTCACCCACTGGGGTGGACACAAAAAAGGATGCGAAATGCAGTCAAGATCAAAACAAAAATAAATAGCTATTTAAGAGGTCACATAAAAGAGTTTGGCCCAGGATCAAGCTGACAATACATATCACGAGAAAAGAGTTAAAGCATATCGATAGAAATATTAGGGTACACCTGATAACTATCGACCAACAAAGGTTCAAAAATATTCCACAAACATTGAACAAAATAGTCCACACACGGTAAAACCAAATAACCCATGAACGGATACAAGGTGAAAAACACAATCAGAAAATATTAGCAATATATTAAAGGATAAATAGAGTGACAAAGGCTTATGTAAATACTAGAAACCTATAACGTATACAATTCTAAGACCTTTAATACCTATACCATTCTTACTTTCCTCTAAAGAACCATCCTCACAATTAGGCATACCCTCTATATCACCATTGAAAATAAAATAAACAAAAAAGGGTCGAGTAAGGTGTTCCATAAGTCAACTTCAAATTAAGGGTTCTCATGTATGCACTTACTACTAGTTTCAAAATCTCCACTAGCAGTACGCCCAATGCAAGAAACATATAAAGAAGTAGTAGGTGGGATTTCTAAGCACATATCACCTTCTCTTTTGAAGGTAGAATCTTCACATAGATTCAAACCATCACGAGTAGCAAATGAATCACAATCAAAATCATTTGCAAAAGTACAATCACAATTCAGGTTTCCTAAACATTAAAGCAACTTAAGGTCATCTTCATCTGATTGATCATTTTGCGCACCCTCACTAATTATTGGAAACTCACATACCGACGTAGACTCACCTTGGTTTTCATAAGGGTAAACTAGTGTGTGAAACTCTTATCACTTAGTAATAGGACCTTATTCAAGTTATAAGTGTTAGAACTAGATGGATACAAATCATTCTTACGAGAAGAATCAATTTTGTCATCTAAAGGATCAACTAGTGCTTGCATACATACAACAAGAAGTTTGTATTCATGTAACCTAACAACACAAAGATGTTTACAAAAGGAATACTCATGCATTTCTAATCTAGAAAAACCCGCAACTGTATCCATTTTGCTACTACTATCCACATCACAACATTCTACATTGATAGGAGTGTAGGAGATAGCATTTTTACCTCGTAGATCACATGTGGTGAGGCGTTCACCTTGGTGTGTTTCATGGAATCCCATGTGTTCCATTGGGGAGCTCTCATCGTAAGAGAGTTTGTCAAGGATCCTTCTTTCCTCAATCATCTATTGTTGTTCTTGAACTGTGATAGTCTTTTCTTGCTCAAAGTTTAGTTGAATTTCCATCTTCTCCACTTCCTCTACAAGTATCGATTGATGTAGGTTCAGTGTAGCTGGACGGAGGAAGTTAGTTTTAGTGTAGATTGAGGGATTTGATTTCCAACTCCTACAATCGACTCTATTCGCACGCATATCATTTCACATTGTCGGTTAAGAGCTTCAATAAAGGACAAGATAATATTAGTGTTGTTTTTGTCCGTGATGCCTAAAAAAAGACAACAACAAAAAAGCAACAAACAATTAGCCCAACCATATCCTCACCACACTATCACACTTTGATCATCTCACACTTGGTCTCACAAATATTGCAAGTTAGCTTGTAGTTCGTAAGCAGTTGAGGGGTGTGGCTACTCTTGTCTGGAATAGATTTGGGGTTGAAACTCAAACAAATGTTTTCATACTTGAGCCAAAAACTAGCAACAATTCGTAAAAGAATAAAGCACGCCACAAATGTAAACATGAATAAACAGAATCAAACTAACTTTCAATCTAGTAGACGATTACTAGCATGCCAATTAGTATTAGAATCATCAAATGAAACTAAGGAACAACTAATAAGAAACTATGAAATCTGGAATTTTAAGCCTTAGGTTGTTTTTGAAGGTTGTGATGTGGCAGTCACGTGGCAGCCTTCTATTGGGCGTTAGAAGTTGTTGAAATTTTAAAAATACTTGTCTTAAAGTTGTATTGATCAATCTTCAATTTTGGATAAGCGGAATTTTCCCTAAGGTGTAAAAAACAAGACTTTGGAACCCTTTTAAAAATTCAAAAAGGTTTGACTTTTCTTGTACCATTTTGGCAAGACAGCCTTTTTGCAATCCATTTCTCCTTTCTCTTTTTAGTAATTCTTTAAAAGTTCCCTTACTCCTTTTTGGTAACAAGGCTTTTTAGAATCCCTTTGTCCTTTTACTTCCATTGTTAAGACTTGGAAAGGTTTCCAAAACAAACAAAGAGCCACACTCTCTTTCCACAAGATTAAAGCTCAATGACCTCTATCTGAAGAATCTTCTTCAACACAACATAAAGATTGTGAAAAACACTAAGAACACCTCCTTTTTAATTTAAATTTCTAGGTGCACATTGGACCCCCAAACGTCAACAACATATGTTCAATCCTTCAATCTTAGACAACAAACATCAGCAAAAACAACACAATTACAATACATAGCCAAGTTTGAACCCACAATAACAACAACTTTCAATCTTCAAGATCAACTCGGAAACAACTCAAAACTTAGATTTAGAGTCTTTTAGCATTAGTGAAGAATGGAATAACACTAGAAAATAAAAGCACAACCCAAGAACAAAAATGGGACAAATTACTTTTTTTTTGCATTTTTAATTTTTCATCACTATTTTTCCATTTTCAAGCGAGCTAGCCCAAGATTTATTCTGTAAGAAAAAAAATCAACAACAAGCTCTGATACCAAATAATCACTATCGACCAACAAAGGCACAAAAGTAGTCGACAAAAATAGCACAAAATAATTCTCACACGAGAAGAACAAATAACTCATGAATGGATACAAGGTGACAAACACAACAAGACATGATTTGCAATATATTAAAGGATAGACAGTGCGACAAAATCTTATGTAACTACTAGCAACCCTTGAATATATCAAATTGTAAGACCTCTAATACCTAAAAAAAATAATCACCACACCCTTACGGTGTCACAAGAGGGACGTTACCTCATCAAGAACCAATGTCTCAATCCAAAATATAACAATAGTGATTCCAAACTAATGCTACCCTTGTTACAGATTTGATCTACTCTCATGATAGAGAATTTGGTCTACTCTAACAAGAGAGTAAATTTCTTTCAATGTTTCATAACAATAATCAACTAATGAGAAAAGACCTAAGAAGGGATAATATATAGTGTTATTACAAATGAGAGATAAAAATGACCACAACACCTTTAATGAAAGGGGCAGTCATAGGGTGATGGAAATCAGTAAGTGTATTCCCTCAAATACCTTTAATCAAAGATGATGAAAAACTGTGAGTTCAAGTGTTGGACAAAACCATGAGTCTTCAAGTCTTCAATGCTCCCAAGAAACCTTCCACACATGAGATTTCTCTATGGTGTGCTCAAATTGGCCCCTCCGTGTATGTTCTTGTTCCCTCAATGCGACCAAAGAATGATTCTTCATGTATTGGCTTCTAAAGATGTCATGACAAGCTATGGTGGCCATTTGGCTCTTATCATAACCTTAGAAGGACATTCCCTCTATAGGTGACCAATCTGACCACCCTTGAAGAACTTTTCCTCTCTTCTTTGAAAAACCCACATTGCAACTGACCATAAAATATGCAAGTGTGATATAACGGGGCGGAATGAGCCCTACTAGCCTATGACAAGGCTCTTGATTCTCTTAACCCACTATTATAGTGAGAACAATAGTCACCTGAAGGATTTGGATAAGGAGAACTTTCCTTAGAGTAGGAACCAAAATTGCCCCACTTTTTCTTAGACCACTTCAGACCATCTCTACCACTTTGCTGTTAACCTCCACCATGATTTGAGTAGCGAAATTTCTTATTCTTTCTCTCACTTATCTTTGCTTTCTTATTTTTTCCTACACGTGTTGCATATACACCATAATTCTAGAGATGTCCATATCCTTGTTCAACAAGAAAGCCTTGATTACCAAGATCAACTAAAGGAATAACCTCAAAGAAACCTACATTATTCTAGCCCTCATCCTAAATACAAATTCAGGAGCATAACATGACAATTTATGAAACTTTAAGGTATACTCTTTTACCGATATTCTGCCTTACTTCAGGTTCATAAATTCCTCAACCTTCGCCTCTCTCAACTGCAAATTAATGAAGTGGTCAAAGAAAGCACTCGAAAAATCATCCCCCAAAGCAAAATTAGCTTCATCATCCATCAACTGGTGCAATTCCTAATACCATTAGTAGGCTCCAAACTCTACACTCTCCATGTTAGTAACATGCATCATATGAAAGAACTTTTGTGTCTCGTCAATAAAGTTTTGAGGATATTTCTTAACTTTAGAACCATTGAATATAGGAGTACTCAATCTCATGAATTGGCAAACCATAGTGGCCTCAGATAATGGAGAAACAAAAGCAACACATTAAGTAAGAGAGGGCACCAACTGGGAAAGAAAATGAATTGACTAGTGAAACTCAACATTAGACATATTATCTCAAAGAGAATAAGGGGAAATCGTGGAGCTCCCTCATGTCATCAAAGTACCAACCCTAGGATGGGTCTAAACTCCTGGAGTTGGAAGAGCTTCATCCATATTGTCCTGAGACATGACAAAAGAATAGACATAGTCTAAAAGGAGAATACAAAAGAATTAGTGGGGATTCAATGCCTTAGACTCTAAATCTCAAAATAAAATAACAAGCCTATAGATTCAATGCCTTACATGGCTTTGTTAGACACCTAATGACACCAAACATAGGCTATGATACCATCCTTGTCATGACCCAAATAAGGGCCTGGCCATGATGGGTATCTTAAGTCCCATATAGATCTGATATCACCCCCTATACCTAATAAAAAAAAAATACACCAAATCATAAGGTCAGATGAATTTTTAATATATAACAAGATACCATGCAATTGATTATGAAAATTTTAATGCATATGCATGACTGACCACTGATAACCATCGAAATGAATGATTGACACTACCCATAACCATAGTAGTCCAATCAAAGCCTTTAAAATAATGAACCAAAGCAAAATACCGACAATATGTTGGGACATGCCCACAACTATAGCTAAAATAAGTCTAAAGAGTATGAGGCATAGAAGAACAAAACATGAACTATAGGCTTCCGATTATGGAAGCTCACCTCTTCAATGTCAACTCATGAGTTGATCTTAAATCCTAATCACTAAGTAAGAGTAGTAGAAGTATGACTGGAATTGCATATATATACAACGTCCAAAGATATTGTGCAAGGTGAGTGCGTGCTTGTAACTTCAGGATTAGGACAACGTTATGAAATGGTCAGTAGTTCAAAATCATTCATAACTGGCACACATAATCAAATGAATAAACAGACATGTATATACATCATATGCTGAGATAGGGAATAAGGTTTAATATGTCTTTCAAAACTTTAGCCTAAATTTTTTAGCTCAACCATCATAAAATGTACCTACAGACCATATGGGCCTCAGATCTCACCCCCTGGTCAGGCCCCAGTTCGTGTATCTGCACAAATAAGAGAATAATCTCATAAATAATTATGGGGGACTCAAACCACTTAAACATATACTATGGTGACTTAAGTACCTGATCATGTAATAATTTATAATGTACCGAATCTCACTAATCATATGTTCATAATGAAGGGGAAATCAAACCTCCCGAGTCACTTTGACACATATGTCAACAAATATGGTTTTAAGTTTTAATCACCCAAACCTCTATTTTTGTGACTCGTCTATAGAACCCATATTATATCCCAAATAAGACATTTGTCTCATTATCTCATTCATGTACCACATTTCACATTAAGGCATAGATTGTTGGTATTATCATTCGTACTATACTTACAAGGTAAAAAAAATATGCCAACATTTTCCATTAACTAGGGGAAAAAAACTCCCTATTTTAATTAATACAAGGTGGGGGACACCGTCTCTTGTTGTTCATTGAATCAAAACAGTGTTTTTTAAATACCTCTTTATGTCATGCAATAGTTCAAGAGTAGTTTAATTTTACAAATTCCCATATTTCTCATAACTCAAAACATATTTCACACTATGGGTTAGGGGTTATAACCACTTCAAAAGTCACAAGTTTAGGAAAATCACAATCCCTAGTACATTCACCATACCCATGCATCCACAAGTTAAAAACCATAATTAAAACATGAAAATCATATATAAACCAAGAGAGACATTATTTAATCCATAAATATTAAAAAACCCTCAACCCTTATTTCAAAGCCATCATAAATATCTCATGAATAATGCTTTAAAATAAGTTCTTTTAATAAATTAACACTGAGGGAAGAGAACATGCCTTAAACACCATGAAATAAGGAGAGAAATTGCCCCTTGAGCCCTTAGATTAACAACTTAATAATACCCTAGCTTGGCTTGCTTGTGGTAATTTAGAGATCCTTTTGGGAATGATTGAGAAGTTACTTAATTTTTTTCTGAGTGCTATTGAAACACTAATGATATTATAAGACATGGGTTTTATTTTAGGTAAGAGGGAAAATGTTTAGGATACCCTTAACTTAGAAGCTAAAAAGATCCTTCATTGACTATGGGTCAATCCCTGACTAGTAGCCACTCCTTACGACTCATTACCACAAGTCATAACCAAGGAGTACCACCAAGGCACCCTATACTATTTTACTTATGACTCAACGGTACCACAGGTAGTAGGACCCTATGACTCATAGGGTCTAATTGTAGTTAACACAGAACCTATATTGGGATTTATACTAGAAACCCTATGATTGCACCTAACGACTCATGACATATCGTTATACGTCTTAGTGATCCACATATACTCTGAGCAGAATCAAGACACAAACTTACTGATTTGGTTACTACTCATCCAAGAGTTGTTAGGACACCCTACAACTCATAGGTTCAGAACTATGGCAGTGAGTACAAAATCCTAGAAATGCAAACGACCAAAAAACCTAGGGAGTTACAACATTTCTTCTTTATTAATGCCTAATCTGGAGTTAAGAGATTCTATTTTTAGCTATGGTATCCTATGCTCTACATCCTTTTAAGAATACTACTCGACTTTATCACTAAATCCAAACAACATCATATCCAATAATGAGTACTAGCCGCATAGCACAATTGTTTATGTATCGATCAATATCAACATTCAAGCCTATCTTTAACATACCCACTCTATGGATCTCCCAACTAAAATCCTATCAACTTCTATCACTTCCATAAGAATTTTTATCAGATATTCCCCTCCTAACTATATCATATAACAAGAGTTCATGTCACTCTTCCCGCCTAATCTATATCCTTAATTTGAGAAGCCACACTAATTTTATAGATCATTCACTCTCTTTTAAAAAACCTTATTGTTCTTCCATAACCACTATCATCTTGATACAAGGAGAGTAACTAAGGGACTAGAGTATGAGCTTCAGAAATAGGAGGAATTTGTTAGAGTAATAATAGATATACTATAATTATTCCCTAAAACTCTACACCATGAGAAAATTAAAGATCTACCTTAGTTCATAGTGTCCCCCATGGATTAAAGGTCATTACCTTACACTTGTAAAAATATTCCCTCATTAATTCTATGCACAAGTACACCAAACTCTCATCGACAACTTTAATATAAAGATACTAAATTCTATCTAGGACATCCCCTTTGGGGATACAAATTATAACTTTCTCAAATCTCCAAAGTCATTATCTTATAACTAATATTTTTATAAGCATAGACATCCATTATTTGAAACACTTAACATTTCATTTTAAAATACTGAGAATACAAGAATTACACCACTAATATAATAACCTCATAATTTAACAAAAAAATTTAAATTATACCAAGGGTTCATAGCCTATCTATTTCGACACCCTGGTTTGGGGCCCTTAGAAATTTTTATGTATTTTTGGTTACTTAAAAAGATACGACTGGTTGTATGTTGGGATATGGTTGATATGGTTCGATTGGGAACTAACCAATAATGGTTAGTGGGTTGGATTTATTTCTGAAACAGGTTTGACTTAGGTTGGTACAAGTCGTATGGTGGTTGATGGGTCATATAGTTTGGTTTTCCTTTATTTAATCTGAGATTTAGTAAAGTAACTTGGATCTGAGTATTAGTGGCTCACCATGGGTCGTGAGGTAATGTATGAGTTGTATTGTCCCACTAATATGTTGGACAGTGTTAATTCTTCTTGGTTCTGTTACGGGTATGGATTGAGGGTACTAGTCATATCCTTAGATATGGTTTGGATTAAATGGTCATATGTTGACTAGTGTAGAGGTCTAAGGGAGGTCTAGCGTACGAGTGGTGGGTACCACTCGTATTTTAAGGTATGACTGGTATAGTTGAGTCGTACCTACCTTCTAGGATTTAATGTAGTAATGTTGGGGGTAATCTGGACCTTTACTATCTTAACCCATTATGACCCCATAACTTATATTACAATTGGGATGTTATTTCCCCTATTATTGTAATCTAAAATAGTTAGAAACATTCTCTAATCCTCTTTTAGGATTTTGGGTAAAGTAAGGTGAGGGATTCACTAATGCATTAAATTTAGGGCTTGTGTTGGTGATTTCTCTCCATCATTTTCTAAATTTAAAGAAAGATACTTTTCCCACATTGTTAGTTCGAACTAAAGGCATGTTTTATAAAATGTTTTCAAGGAATAATTAATGTATGAATTTGGGGTTTTCAAATATATGTTTGGGTTTTGGTATTAAATGCTTGGTTATGGTTTTCCCATGTTTTAATTATGTTTTTACATGCTTTAATAGTGGTTTAGAAAATTAGTTTCATGCGAATGGTTAATTGCTATTTGGATTTTGTTTTGGAAATACTATGTCCCTAACATGTTTGTTAAAATGCTTATAGCAAAACTTTTACTGTGTTAATTGATTTTTAACGGATATATTGCATGATATTGTTTGGTAATTGAACCCAAAATGGTATAAATAGTATAAATTGGTTTGAATTGTTAAATGGTATGGTGTGGTGTTCATGGTTATGGTAAATTTAATATCCTTATGGGGTACAATAGAATCCTCCAAGTGATCACGATAATGAAAAATTTACGAGGCACATGTGATTCCCCTACAAAATTATAATAATGGAATACTTGTGGGATACACAGTATTCCCCCAAGTTTTCTTAATAATGTAATCTACTGGTACATGCGAATCCCTTTACATAAAAAGGTTAGCTAAGGAAATTTCTTGCAATCTATAGTCGGTATGACAATACCAAAAATTATATCCTTGGTTAATAACAATGGAATAATTGTATGGTTGGTAGGAAATGGTTTTCATTAGGCAAAAATTGCAAGGTGTGATAGTTAATCGTGAAGGTGTGAGTCTAATGAATGAACACTGGAAAATCATTTTTTCTAACATAAGGGGTTAGTCATAGGAAGTACATGGGAATCCTCTAAGTACATTGTATATATGTATCATGGAGAGCGAAGGGTACTTGGGAATTCTCTAATCTAATGGTATCTTTGGTTCATACAGCTACATACATCACAGCCCGTTCAGGGTGTTACAATGGATGCACATAGATTGTGGGAGGTTCTAGGATGGTTAAGCTACACGTACCAACGTTAATGGTTTTAAAGGTTAATGGATCTCCCCACCAAAAGCCTATCAACTTCTATAACTTTCAAAAGGATTTTCACCAGATACTCCCCTCGTAACTATTTCACATAACAAAAGTTCATCTCACTCTTCCTGCCTCATCTATAACCTTAATTTGAGTAGCAACACTAAAATATTATAGTAAGTAACGACCCTAGACTACCCCCTAGTTGTTACACGATGCTCATGACCCCGAAGGACCATAATCTAACCCTTTACTAATATCTGTAATGAGCACTACATAATATAATTCAATAAATGCAGAAAGCTAGAAAAAACTTACCATAAGGTTTAAAATGTCTAAAATACTAAAACTCAAAACTGAATACCAACACATCTGTCTGAAAAAAATCTCTAACTGTCTGGACTATGGAGTTGATGGGACGTGTCCCCAACTAACTCTATGTACTGATAATAAAGTGAATCTAATGAAGTACTGAAATAAGAATCATCCTCAAATGATGAGGACTCACTGCTACGTCTACTTCTACTAACTGAGTCTCGACTTCTAAGGGTGCTTTGGGGCTCCTGCTTCTAAACCAATGGCATTAAATAAAACACCATAGTGCAAATGCATCAGTACAAGAATATACTGAGTATGTAGATGAGGTAAGGCTAAATGCAAGGACTTATGCATGAACAATAACTAACAGAATGATATGCAAAAGTTGGATTAGCATACGTAGTGAATTTGTAACTACTTAACATACGGTGCATACTGTGACTGAGCATACTAGGATAGAATCTCATAACTGATACTAAATATACCATCAATCTGAGGTTTCTAAAAATACTTAGATTCTACGTATTTGAAGCTGCTAAAAATAATATTCATATTTAATAATACTGATAAACTGGATGACTAAGCCTATCGATAATTGATGCTGACTGGCTGAATCTGAGATCAAACCTATCTATCGAGGTGATCTCTAAATCTTCTAATAACAATTAAGATTTACTAAACTTGATATCTTGCCTAACAAACGGGTGATCACTGGAACTGATATTGAGAAAACTCAACTGAATATAAGACTGAGATCAAGCCTATCTCATGGGTGACTTAATTAGGTACTGTTACTGAATAACTTTATGTGAGACTAAGCCTATCTAGAGGGTGGTCTATGAATTTATAGGACTATCTGAGTTCCTTACTGAGATTGATAACTGTATCTAACTATTCTGATTTTTTAGTTCTACTCTGAAGACTAATACTGAAACTGTAACTATGAGAGTTCTCATTTAACCGACATGCCACGAATCTGATCTGGTGGGGTCTAACCTATAACCCCAGCTAGAAGGGTGTCAATACTATGCCATGGGTAAATGCCTCTGCTATAGTCAAGCCTCTCTAATGGGTGACCCTGGTCCTGCACTTGCTACGCAATTTTGGAATACAGGGATTGCTGCTAACGAGTCTACCTCTCCAACTGGTAAGCCATCATCCCTATACTCTCTCGGTGATATTTACTACTCTTAACTGAAGGACTCTGAACTAATTCTTAACTGAACTTAGACTGAGCTAAATCTGTTACTGATCATATTTCTTGACTGATCTGACTGAGTTCACTTGGTTCCTTTATCTTACAGATTACTTATGAATTCTACTTTCTGTCTGAAAGTGACTGATGTCTGAGGCTAGATTTAACTAGTACTGAGATTTCTAAATTTTCCTAAGTATTCTGTCACTAACTATATTCTATGGATCATAGAACGACTGAGATTATCTTAAGGCTAACTCAGCTCTAGACAAGCAGCTAAGTTTTTGGGTATAAATACCCCCATGACTCGATAACATAGATTAATAAGATAGAACCATACTTGAATATCATGACAATGGACTATCATTCACAACACAATCAATACGATATCTCGTCAATCACTTGAAAGTCATAAGCATGTAAATGTATAGGGTAGACATACTAATATCTTATAGTTATTCAATAACGAATACTCATGGACAAGAATACATGCAACTTATCATAATACATTCACTAAGGCATTTCAACAAATGCTTGGCATGCACTAGTTATCACATAATTGCAGATTTCATGCTTAACATTCTAAAAAGACACTATTCTATTTACTTATGCATTCTATCAAACATATGGGTAGAATGCTTTGGTTATACCAAAACTCTATACTTAAATTATTATGAATACATCAATATCATGTGACTTGAAGGAATTTTATCATGAACGTCATATAGTACGATCAAAGCTTGGATTTTTGAAATCAAGTCATGAATTAAAATTCATCAACCACATGAACTTCAATTTCTAGTTACAAAAAAACAGTCATGAAAATCTCATAAATATAAATACTCTTCAATTTAGAATAAAAGGATTCTTGAACTTCTTGGGTAAAAGGAACCCAAGAATCAACATCTGCATACCTTAGGTTTCTAGTTTCTTGAAGTTCTTGAAGACTCTTGGAAGGATTCTTAAAATTGATTTTGAAACTTGAGGGCTAGGGTTTTCTATATTCGAGAGAGAGTGTGTTGTTCTTGATAAAGTAATGACTATAGATGAGCAACTTTGGCTATTGGGGTTTTAAATCCTGGGTAGAGACTGATTGGAGCTTTAGGGAAAGTACCAAAGGGTCCCTAAAATTTAAATAATGGAACCTGAACAAAATCCCAATTTTACAAGATAGCACGATGTGCCATAATCGTGCCAGCTTACTGGAAAGTGGAAAATTAGAAAACTGCTTTATGGCGCGTCCTCGCGTTGGCACCTTGGTTGTGAACTAGAAAGACACCATGATGCGGTGGCATCATAAAGGCTCACTGGAATTTGAGAATTGCCATTTTATCTAAGTTCGCGGCGTGCTAAAGTGCCAGGTGGCACACTGTCTCACTAAAATGCCTTTAACTCTTCGCCCGAGTGTTGGATTTGGACGAATTTGGTATCTATGGAAAGATTATTGAATTCTCTTCATAAAAAAGTTCATATTAGATAAATTCTACAGGTTTCAAAATATTTCACTTGGAAAGTCACTTCAAAATATTTTAGGGCTGGATTTACACTTCACTTGACACGCTCTAAAGTTCAGACTACAAGAGTGTTTGTAGGGTCTTAACTTGGGTTGGTATGAGTCATTTGGTTGGGTTTTTATTCACTTAATCTGAAATTAGTAAAGTAACTGTAAGACCCCATAAAAATCGCATGTCAAATTTAACTCGTAAAGGTCCATGAGAGATTCCAACGCTTAGAATTTTTTTTTGCTAAGTATTCAAGTTCAACATTTACTCTCATTTTAAACCTCATAACTTCGAGGATTTATTGGATGACCTACCCGACCTCCATTTTTATATTTTCAAGTTGTGTTGCGATGGGAAAAGTCCCTAGTACGTATTGGACACATTTCGGGTGCATTTCAGGTCAAAACTTTCAGTTAACTTCAAACTATCTTAGCTTGTTGCATATAAAGAACTGTGAGAGCTGATATATATAAATAGAAATCTCTTTGAGTGTTCTTTCTAATGAAATTGGTTTCATCCAAATCTAATATCTGAGTAAAAATATATGATTAATATACTATAGCCTATCAAAACTGTCAATAGAGGGACAGCTTCATCATTTTGTTTTTTCTTAGGGGTAATTTGGTCATCCTCCACCCCTATATATACCCCCAAACACGGGATTAAGGCTTATTTGAATCAAAATATACTCTTTTGTTCCATTTTCTCTCAAGAATTCAAGAAAGGGTTTCCATAGAAAATCCAAGTTCAAGCAATTCTCTCTATCAATTTTCCTAAAATTAAGAACTAAGGTATGCATAGTGTTCATCTATGGATTGCTTTCATCCATGGGGCTCAAGAATCAAGCTTTAAATCATGTATTGTGAATACTTTATTGTGTTATGGTTATGTTAATGTTGATGGTTGTTGTATGGTTTCAAGCTAGGATCTTTATGTATTCCATGCAACTATGTTAGCCTGTAAATTAAAATCTGTGAATTATGTTGTTCAAGTTGTGGGTTGTTGATGATCATGTTGTTGATGTTGAATGATTCCCAAGTTGACATATTTGTGTTATTATGAATCTATGATATCATATGAGTTGGAAACATGTAAATTTGGTTGTCTATAATGTATAATTTAATAATTTCACGTATGCCTAAGATGTGCATGTAAGGTGTTTGATAAAATACCTAAGCAACTAGAAATCATGCAATATAGCTAAATTGTGATTAAGTGAAGGATTCATGATATGCCCTTATATTCCAATGACTTCCATGTTGATACTGTGTCTTGTAAATGTTGTTGTATTTCTCATGAACTAGTCTTATGAGATTATGTTATGCTTACTTGTAAATACTACTTATGCACAAGATGTATGATAAACGTATATTCCATGAAATCCCCCAAGTTATGATATTATAGATTGTTAATGTTGATCATATACTCAAGAATGTCAAGTCATTTCAGTTTCTTTCCATCGAGTCCTGGGGGTACTTGTACCCAAAAAATATAGCTGTGTGCCTAGAGCCATATCATGTTTGCACGATACTCTCAGTCAATACATGTTCAGTAGACTTTAGTCTGTCTCATGACTCAGGAAAACTCATGTTAAGGCAGTATTAGTTCAGTTTTACTCATTACTCAGTAATATTCTGTCAGTCTATGGAATTCAGTAAATCTTAGTATCAGTACAATTTAGTTGAGTATTTAGTTTAGACATTCGTAAACTCAGTTAGCTAATAGAACTTAGTAGCATTTGTCAGTTAATAGAATTTAGTAGTGTTACGCTAGTCATCAGAACTCAATAAACTCAATCCATGTTTAGTTAAGTTAAACAGAACAATCAGTAACAATTCAGTTAATTCTAGTATGAGCTAGGAAATTAGTTCAGTGTCATTCAGTTGGGAGTAGGATTCAGCACCGAGCAAACGCAAGGATGGGAACTTACCTGCCAGTAGAGGGTGTAATTCTTAGAAGCAGTACATGTATTCCATAATTATGTAGCTAGGATAGGTTGAGACATCAATATGTGTCAGTTGAGGGTAGATGAGGTGGCTTAACCTGTTAGATGAGGGTTCCCACCATTCTCATTAGATTACCTACCAGATGAGGGCCACTCACAACTTGTCCTTACCAGTGGCGCTATATTGACACCCTTCCAATCAGGGTAGAGATTTGACCCCATCTTATCTATTATAGAATATTTGGGACATATCAATTAGATAACTATTTCCAACAGTGTCAGTATCAGTCTCAGTAAAAGAACTCAGATAGTTCTTCAGGATATCAGGATTGTCAGATACAACACAGAACTCAGCTAGTTCCATAAGAATTAGGACTGTCAGATACTGTCATTCATGCTATCAGTTATTAGAACTCATGTTATCAGATATATCAGTTATCATTTAGGATATGTTATCAGTAAATACATGTCATCAGTATTTATACTCAGTAGTCATGTTATCATGAGCTCAGTTTTAGGACTATTATATACGGTCAATCAAATAAGTTCTTCCTAATCAGAACTATCAGAAACAATCATTTGTTTATCAGTAATACAATATCAGTCTCCCAGTATTCAATAATACAGTATTAATTCCTCACTTATTAGTGAATTAAATATCAATATCAGTAAACTTAGTCATTTAGTATCTCAGAATCAGTAAAATCATGTTGTCAATATTCAGAATTAGTAATCAGTATCACCACGAGTTTAGTTGCAGTTACGTATGTATGTATGTATTCTCACTTATCTATCAGTCAGTATTGCTCATACATATAAAATCCTTTGTATTTAGCCTACCTCACTCGTATACTCAGTATATTTAGTCATACTGACGCATTTCACGCTATTGTGTTTTATTTGACGCAATATGTATAGAGGCAGAAGTTTTAGAGCAGCAGTAGCATTGCAGATTTTAGCAGTCAGTGCTCCTCTTTATTTGAGGACAATATTATTATTACTTTATTACCGTATTTTAGATTAGTTTTCAGTTCATGGAGTTAGTTGGAGACATATTCCTTCAACTCCTTATTCAGTTCAGTTAGATACTTTTGGACTAGATGTCAGATTAGATGTTCAAACTTCAGTATGTATGTTTCTTTTTGCTATTGTTAGACCATGTTTTTCAAATATGTATCAATATTGAACCTTATGGCCTTAAAGTTTATATTTCCGAATATTTTATAAGATATTATCCAGTTTACACTTACAGATATTAATCATGGGTTAGCTTGTGGTCCTTCGGGGTCAGAGCACCATGTAGCATTTCAGTTCAGAAAATTGAGGTGTTACAAACTTGGTATCAAAGCCTAAGGTTCAACAGTGTCCTAGGAAGTCTGAAAGCTGCATCAAGTAGAGTCTTGTACATGGGTGTTTTGTGCACCATACTTATGTGCAGGAGGCTATGATATGTTTTAGGAACAGTTTCCCTTCTTTTATGTCTCAAGATTGTGCTATAGCAAGGTTCTCTAAGAAACCCATGTAGATTCACATCAGGCTCCACTCATGTCAACCTTACCTTACTTTCAAGGTAACAAAAAGAATGAAGATCAAGTCCTAAAGAGAGGGATTTATCATGCTGTCCCTGGAGACAGTTATGGGATTTGCCACATGCTCAAACAATATCCCCTCAGTTCAGTAATCTTCCAAAGTTGTACAAATTTCATTTATGATCATTAGAACTCCTTTGTAAACTCAAATCCAATTTTTGATATGCCATTAGATGCCTTCTCAGAATCCTATGACAGTATAGACCTAGAATTTTAAGAATGGGCCCAAGAGTTTAGAAGTAGATGAGTTTGTATAGTATTATCTAGTCTGATTAGATTATGTATTCATTATGGTAGTGGTACCAAGGTAAATTAGGTGGCTTGAATAGTGTAAGCTAGAATTTAAGTTTATTTAATTGAAATTAAGCATAAAGGTGTGGATGTGATACTAGTAGTATATGAGGAAATAGAAGAAGATGATGTGTTTAGTAGGATGGACAGGTGTTGAATAGAGTATAAGTATGTGATAATAGATCAAGTGACCTAGTCAGAGTCTCAGATTCCAGTAGTAGTTCCAGTATGTACAAAAAAATAAGTAAGGGAAGATGATTCCCAACCTATCCTCTTCTCAATACAAAGATTTGTACTTCAGCTATCATGAGATCCACTCAGGTCTTAAATATCAACTCTATGTTTACGAACGATGATCATGCACTTTTCCATAAATCATGTACTGTTTCAGTTCCTAGTATAAAGGATCTCAGTTTACCCCGCGGTACGAAACAATTCCATGAACACGTCTTATGTTCACACATTTTTAATAGAATCATGTGCACTTTCAGTTCCCAACATAGGGAGTCAGATCTAAATCACTCCGTGTCACGAATCATGTCTCACGAATACAAAAAACTCAAAACTTAGGTCATGCAACTCATAACTCATGTACACGTATCATGCTTTATAGTATACTCAACTTTCATGACTCTTGCTATGCCCCTACAGATTAGATAAACTCATACCACATTATGTATATCCTCATTTCAAACCTTTTTGGTAAATTCATGCTCAACTACCTCATGTTAGTCAGTCAGTTCCTTCTCGTACGCATGATACTCTGTGGTCTCAGTCCAGCTACTCAGACTAAGTACAATTCAGTCTTGCATACCCTGTATTCAGTTACCAGTTATTCAGTTAATTAGATAAGTTAGTATATTTATGCACTCGTAATCAACTAAGTTCATGCATCATGTCTCAGTTTCATATCCTAACTATTAAGTCATAATTCTACTCGTAAGTGCCTTGCATACCGCCTTAGTTTTCCTTAGTATCTTAGATAAGTCAGTATTCTTCAAGGGACCTAGAGTCCCAAGGGGGAGATACCCTACATCCCCCGTCCTTATATGGTTTAAACATGCCACTTTCATTTCTCTAGATAAATCCAGCTGGAGGAAGGGTTACTTATAAGCTGAACCTCTATCTCTAAATTTCAATCGTAATTTATCTTCTTAATGGCTCAGTTTATCCTACGATACTCTGTCCATGTCATGCATTATAGACTCAGTTCAACTCATATATCATGTTCCAGACTTAGTTATTTTCTCATGTTTTCACTCATGCATATTGAGTGATTAATCTCAGACTCATCAGTATTTTTAGTTTAACGAAACAATTTTCCTTGAGCTTACACATTCTTATGTTCAGATTTAAGTACCAAACTTGGTACCATTACCATTAAATGTTCAGTCGTATGTTCATGAGTCAGTTCAGTCATATATCCACGTATCAGATATATGTGGTCAGCTAATAAATACTTTCAGTCATACATTCACGTATCATGTCAGTCATATAATCATGCATCAAATATGCATGGACTCAACTTATCAGTTATGCATCAGATATGTATTCTCATTTTGAGAAAACTTAGTTCATCTGAATACTCAGTCCTTCATTCATAAATCAGTTATGCATGCATCAGATATGCATGCCTAGTATGACATATTCAGCTTGTCAGTCATGTCACCCATAAAATCATATTCAGTCGTTCATGCTCAGTACTCACGACAGTTGTCTTTTCTCCCCTCTCAGTCAATCTTATTTGAGCATGAATGTTCCCAAGGGGGAGATATTGTAAGACCCCATAAAAATTGCATGTCAAATTCAGCTTGTAAAGCTCCATGAGAGATTCCAACACTTAGAAAATTTTTTTTCTAAGTGTTCAAGTTCAACACTTACTCTCATTTTAGAACTCCTAACTTTAGGGATTTATTTGATGACCTTCCCAACCTCTATTTATATATTTTCAAGTTATGTTGCAATGGGGAAAGTCCCTAGTATGTATTGGACACATCCCGAGTGCATTTTGGGTGAATTTCAGTGTTTAATTAAATGGTTTGAAATGCTCCTGCATTACGGGTGCATTTCAGGTCTAATGTTTCAGTCAACTTCAAACTATCATAACCTCCTACATATAATAAAATGTGAGAGCTGCTATATATCAATAGAAAGCTCTTTGAGTCTTCATTCTAATGAAATTAGTTTTATTAAAATCCAACATCTGAGTATAAAGATATTATCAATTTACTATAGCCAATCAAAACTATCAACAGAGGGTCAGCTTCGTCTTTTTCTTTTTTCTTAGGGGTAATTTGGTCATCCTCCACACCTATATATACCCCAAACATGGGATTAATTCTCATTTGATGCAAAATATACTCTTTTCTTCCATTTTCTCTCAAGAACTCAAGAAATGGTTTCCATAGAAGATCCAAGTTCAAGCAATTCTCTCCGTCAATCTTCCTAAAATCAAGAACTATGGTATGCATTGTGTTAATCCATGGACCTCAAGAATAAAGTTTTAAATCATGTATTGTGAATACTTTGTTGTGTTATGATTATGTTTTTGTTGATGGTTGTTGTATGGTTTCAAGTTAGGATCTTTATGTATTTCCATGAAACTATGTTAGCCTATAAATTAAAATACATGAATTATGTTGTTCATGTTGTGGGTTTTTGATAATCATGTTGTTGATGTTGAATGATTCCCAAGTTGAAATATTTATGTGTTACTATGAATCTATGACATCATATGAGTTGGAAACATGAAAATTTGGTTGTCTATAATGTATAATTTAATGATTTCACCTATGATGAAGATGTGCATGTAAGGTGTTTGATAAAATCCCTAAGCAACTAGAAATCATGCAATATAGCTAAATTGGGATTAAGTAAAGGATTCGTGATATGCCCTTATATTCCAATGACTTCCATGTTGATACTGTGTCTTGTAAATGTAGTTGGATTTCTCATTAACTAGTCTTATGAGATTATTCCATGCTTAGTTGCAAATACTACTTATGCACAAGATGCATGATAAACGTGTATTCCATGAAATCCCCCAAGTTATGATATTATAGATTATTAATGTTGATCATGTACTCAAGAATGTTAAGTCATGTCACTTTCCTTTGATCGAGTACTGAGGATACTTGTACCCAAAAATTATAGTTATGTACCTTTAGCCATGTCATGTTTTCATGATACTCTCAATCAATGCATGTTCAGTAGACTTCAGTCAGTCTCATGACTCAGGAAAACTCATCTAAAGGAAGTATCAGTTTAGTTTTACTCAATACTCAGTAATCTACATAATCTCAGTAATATTCCGTCAGTCTATGGAATTCAGTAAATTTTAGATCTATACAATTTAGTTCAGTATTCAGTTCAAACATCAGTAAACTCAGTATGCTAACAGAACTCTGTAGCATTTAGTTAGTTAACAAAATTCAGTAGTGTTTCGCTAGTCATTGGAACTCAATAAACTCAGTCCATGTTTAGTTTAGTTAAACAAAACAATCAGTAATAGTTCAATTAATTCTAGTATGAAATTGGAAATTAGATCAGTATAATCAGTTCAATGTAATTCAGTTGGGACTAGGATTCAGCACCGAGCGAACCAAGAAATGAACTCACCTGCCAGTTTAGGGTGTGATTCTTAAAAGCAGTCCTTGTATTCCAAAACTATGTAGCCAGCATAGGTTGAGACATAAATACCTATCAGTTGAGGGTAGATGAGGTTGCTTAACCTGTCAGATGAGGGTTCCCACCGTTCTCAATAGAGTACCTGCCAAATAAGGGTCACTTACAACTTGTCCTTGCCAGTGGTGCGGTATTAAGACCCTTCCAATCAGAGCAAAGATTTGACCCCAACTTAGCTATTATAGAGTATTTGGGGCATGTCGATTAGATAACTACTTCCCACAATATCAGTATCAATCTCAGTAAAAGAACTAAGATAGTTCTTCAGAATATCAGGACTGTCAGATATAGTCAACTCAGATACAGTACGGAACTTAGCTAGTTCCATAAGATTTAGGACTGTCAGATACAGTCATTCATGCTATGAGTTATCAGAACTGATGTTATTAAATATATCAATTATCAGAATTCAATTATCATTCATTATATGTTATCAGTAAATACATGTCATCAGTAATCATACTCAGTAGTCATGTTATCATGAGCTCAATTTTAGGAATGTTATATACGGTCTATCAAATCAGTTTTTCATAATCAGAACTATTAGAAATAATCATTCCTATATCAGTAATATAGTATCAGTCTCCCAGTATTCAGTAATATAGTATCAGTTCCTCACTTATTAGAGAATTACATATCAATATCAGTAAACTCAGTCATTTAGTATCTCAGCATTAGTAAACTCATATTGTCAGTATTCTGACTTAGTAGTCAGTATCACCACGAGTTTAGTTGCAGTTATGTATGTATGTATTCTCACATTCATATTAGTCAGCATTTCTCATGCATATAAACCCCTTAGCATTTAGCCTACCTCACTCGTATTCTCATTACATTTAGTCGTATTGACACATTTGCGCTATGGTGTTTTATTTGATGCCATAGGTACAGAGGCATGAGTTTCAGAGCAGTAGTAGCATTATAGATTTTAACAATCAATGCTCCTCTTCATTCAAGGAAAATATTATTATTACTTTATTACAGTATTTCAGATTAGTTTTTCAGTTCATGGAGTTAGTTGGATACATGTTCCTTCAAATCTTTATTCAGTTCAGTTAGAGGCTTTTGGACCAGATGTTACATTAGATGTTCAGACTTGAGTATTTATGTTTTATTTTGGAATTGTTATATCATGTTTTTCAGATATGTATCAGTATTGAACCGTATGGCCTTATGGTTTATGTTTCCACATATTTTATGAGATATTATGCAGTTTACAGGTACATATATCAATCATGGGTTAGCTTGTGGTCCTTCGGGATTATGAGCACCATGTAGCATTTCGGTTTAGAAAATCGTGGCATTATAGTAACTTGGATCTGAGTATGAGTGGATCATAATGGGTCATGAGGTAAAGTATGAGTTGTATTGTTGTATGGTCCCACTCATATGTTGGACAGTGTGAATTCCTTCTTGTCTATTATGGGCATGAGTTGAGGGTACTAGTATTATTCTTAGATATCATTTGGATTGCATAGTCATATGATGACCAGTGTAGGGGTCTAAGGGAGATTTAGGGTATGAGAGGTGTGTACCACTCGTATTGTTAGGTATGACTGGTATGGTTGAGTCATACCCACCTGTGGGGATTTTATGTAGTTATGTTGGGGGTAATCTGGACCTTTACCCTCTTACACCATTATGAACCCACAACTTTTATCACTATTGGGAGGCTATTTTCCCTATTATTCTAATCTGAAATACTTAGAAACACTCTCTAATCCTCTTTAAGGCTTTTGGGTAAAGAAAGGCTAGGGTTTCACTAATGGAATCAATTTAAGGCTTGTGTTGGTGATTTCTCTCCATCATCTTCTAAATTTACGGCAGGAGACTTTTCCCTCATTGTTAGTTCGAACTAATGGAATGATTTATATAGTTTTTTCATGGCATAATTATTGTATGATTTTGGGGTGGATAAATCTCAACTTACACCTCAAATAAGTGCAAGGCAGTTGTCATCAATATATTTACCCAACTTCGTAGTCGGGGTCGAATCCACGAGAAATAATGTGACTGGCGATCAAACTAATTTAAAAGTACAGCTACAAGTTGAATTTAAACAAATGATAGAAAAAAGATAAAATTTAGGGGTTTTAAATGGTAAATAAAAGTTTATAAACACTGATTTAATAATGTTATGGGACACTAGAGTTATGGTTACCAAGATGCTTACATAGGTTGGGTTGCAAATCACTTGAGAGTTCGAATTGAAACTTCAATTGCAAGAAGAGTTGAATCCTATTATTTAACCATTCATCTCTCGAACATAAAGTATGTGTTTTGTATTCAACAATGTTCTCATGTAGAAAAATCCGGTTAAGGCATTTTCCAGTAAACTAAAGATTAAAATCTTACGAGTCCAGGTAAACTCTTTCTTTTCCCACATTCACTTTCCTCTCGGACAAGTAATGCTCTTGGGATCACCTTTCAAGTTGCACCTAGGAGATATCGTTACATTGCTCGACAAGCACTTTTCTCTTGGAAAAGTGATTCTTTCATTAAAGTAACCTAACAAACACTTTCCTCTCAGACAAATGATGTTTGTAGTGCAGACTCTATTAAGTTGCAACCAAGAAAGATCATTAAAATAAAGAAGGGTTTATACAACATCAATTTCTTATAGACATACATTAGATTCACAACCCAAGTTAGTATTCACATCAAGGTTCCCATAACTTAAGTAAGGAAAATTAGCTATTCATGATACAAAGATCAAAAATATGTATTGAATTCATAATCATGAATAAGTAATCAATCATACTCACAAACAATCTTCAAATGGAAGATGTTTACCAGAATGTTATAAACCCTCAATGAGAGGTTTCTCTCCTTTTCTGCCCCCTAGTAAAATTATTCAGATTGATGAATTATGAATGAATCAAAAACCCTAAAAGATGCTATTTATACTAAAGCCTAATTAAGGAAATGAAATAAAAAAGTTAATAAAATTGTTCGAAATAAGTGACGCCCAATCTGACGACGCATCAAGAAGTTGATGCCCTATCATGGATAGCGTCAGAGAGGATTCGGTTGCCTTCCAGTTCAGTCTTAGGTTGACGATGTGGATGACGCCGCATTAGGGATCTGATAGAGTATCACCAATGTTGTTAGATATCTTTTTCCCATGCTAACTTTTTGCTTAAGGATAACACCATTCTTTATACCTTATCATAACTTTGATGCCATGTCACCGGTGTCATTGGAATTGCTCCTCAAACTGCAAATCCCTGGTTAAGGCTGATGCCAATGCTGATAGGCTATCATGAGGCTAACGACTTATCACGGAGGTCGTCAACCATGTTTTCTTCTATTTTGCTCAGATTTTCAAATCTCTTGCTCTATTATTGTTTAGTCTCATTTCTTCAGTCTTTTTCTGTAATATCATGAGCAAACACATAAAAACAACAAGAGTTGCTTCAAAATTCACAATTTTTTTGAGGTAAAAAGCTTCAAATGTGTTAGCTTTTACTAACACATCAACACCCTCAACTTAAAACAATTTCTTGTCCTCAAGTAACTATATAACACCATACTACGATGCCTTACCAAGAGACACATAAGATACCTATCATAATTGATTATCAAGTTTAGCTCAAAACTCATGCCACTCTCCATGTGCAGTTACAATAAATCCAATTGTGCATATCCATGAAGATTAACAATGTGACGCAAAGGAATCAAGATATGGCATCAATTCAGCAACAACAACCATGCATATGTACACGTTACACTACCTAAAAAAGTAAACAACTAGCAATGCAACCGATGTGCCCTTACAATCCCTCCTCACTCATATATGAACTCAAGCATGTCAATACGAGGATGGTCAAGAGACACTCACTCTTAGAAAGAAATTATAATCAATACATGTCAAATACCATATACTTGCCCTTATTTTCATTACCAAGGTATCTAAACAGATTAGTTAGGATCACTATAGGTCTTTTCTTCGTCTTGTAACGTAGGCTAAGGGCTGGTATGATATTCAATAGAATTTAGAGTAACTAAGCCTCCTTAGCACTACCTTAACTTTTGGGGTTAACTTATTAACCTTTTTCTTCTTTTTCTCCTTTTCTTGATCACACATTATTTACGATGGATGCGGCTTTTCTTTTTTATTATTTTTATTTTCTTATTCTTCTTCCACACCACCCAGCTTTTTATTCTATTCCCTTATTCTTTGCATTTTATTCTACCTTTATTTATACCCAGTTTACATCACGCACCCCTATGATAGCCACCCTCAACTTAGGTTTTTTACCTAAGTCATGGTGCACAGCATCCAAGGAGGACTAGGACCAAAATAGGTTCATTATGATCTAAATGGGAATGGGATAGGTTTCATAGAAAGAAATGGTCAATTCAGGCTCAAAATAGGGATCAAGAGATATCATCTATGCAGGGAAGGTCATTTAGGCAAAAAAAGTGACTTAAAAATCAAAACGGCCTATGATCCTTTCCTAACCCCTATCTTTCAACCAAAGTAAGACTAACTGGGCAAGTTATAGATTCAACACACATTGGGAATTAAGTAAGAGCTCACACACACATGGCACAATGGTACATCACAAGTTACTACCCATTCAGTTCATGCAATTATTAGCAGTGATTATCATGTCCCTAGTACTAATTCCATAAAAATATTCACAGTAGCCACATAGAAATACATATCACATAGTTATAAAACAGACCAACAGAGAGGTATTTATCAGTCTTAAAAATCCACAAAAATATTTCAACTGCTCTAAATACTTATTTTTCTCTAGTTAACCACAAAACATCATAAAACAAACATAATACGCCTAAACATACCGGCTCTACTAGGAAAAAGACTCCGAGGAAAAGAGGCACGACAACAAAAACCCCAGAGGACATCAACACCCATAAGTAGCCTTACCCCCAACTTAAAATGATGCAATGTCCCCAATGCATCAAACAAATTGAGAGGGTTAGAAACATACCTATTACACCATGGGTGCGGAGATCTGATGTCAATCACATAATACGAATACAAACAACAAAATACCTTGGGTTACCTCCCAAGAAGCACCTAGTTTAACGTCGTGGTACAAACCAACTCAACTTTTTTGTCCACCTCGAGGATATGAATTTTATCCCCAACTTAGATTCTATCTTCTTGCCTCTCTCATCGGGAGGTGGTCCAAAGATTAAGAAGTCAAGTAATGAATGATGCATGGTAAACAACTCGACCTTAAAGTAAGGTGTGTTTTTATGTGATTTAGCAAGTGTAAAATAAAAAATATAGGATTCTTGTTCCTCATCTTCATAGTCTTCTACTAGTTTAGATGATTCCACAAATAAGATATCATTTGAACATAATGTGGAAAAATGCTTTGAGTGTGGCCCAACAAATCCTATGTCAAAATTTATACTATCCTCTACACACTCACTTTTATTCATCTTCTTAATATTTTCACTCTGAATTGGGATAGTCTTCATACGAGATTGGCTTGTTTTCTTTGTTTTTCTCTAGTACCATTTCCTCAATCTTGGCATCATCCCTCATGGTTGGTTCGATTGGTTGGGAAATCTCCAACGTCTGCTCAACATCAAGCTCAACATCGATATAGGGTTCTTGCTCCTCATCTTCACACTCATCCATTATGTTAAATTATTCCACAGACAAGATATCATCTAAAAACAATGTAGAAAAGTGTTTTGGATGGTTGACCTCGATATCCATCTCTTTTATCCTTTCTCTTTCCTCGTTAAATGCCCTAATGTCTTGATGTATGTCACATATGGTATAATTCATTATGTCCGTGCGATCTAACATTAGTTGAAGCATAGCTTCAATGTCACTCGTTCCAGTGCTTCGTTCTTTCTTTTCTTGACCATAAGACCTGCCGTACTCATCAGAAGAACTAGAGCCTGGGTTAGCACAATAGGAGGAAGGGGAATTTGGGCAATCACCCCAATGTCCATTTTGACCACCATATAAAGAACAATTATACTCCCAGTAGGATGTAGATGGTGTACACATCTCTCTCCGAGGATCATATTTACAATCTTTCCAAAAGTGAGGTCCATCATAATATGAACATGGACCATCAAGATATGATTTCCAACCACCAAACTCATGTTCATTCTAAGATTCCATAGTAATAAGTAAATTAGAATAAAAATCTACCTAACACAAGAAATAAAATAAAACTAAAAACAAATATTTACAAATTTGAATTCAAGCAAGTAGGCTAATATTCCAAACCAACTCAATACACCAAGTTGTTCCCCGACAACGGCGCCATTTTTTATACTGCTCAACTTACATCACAAATAAGTACAAGGAGGTCATTGTCAATATATTTACCCAAATTTTGAGTCGGGGTCGAATCCACGAGGAATAATATGACTGACGATCAAACTAATTTGAAAAAACAGCTACACGTTGAATTTAAACAAATGATAGAAAAATATAAAAATTGAGGGTTTTAAATTGTTAAACAAAAGTTGATAAACACTTCGATCTAATAATGTTATGGGACACTAGAGTTATGGTTACCAAGATACTTATATAGGTTGGGTTGCAAATCACTTTAGAGATCCAATAGACACTTTAATTGTAAGAAGAGCTGAATCTTATTATTTACCCATTCGTCTCTCGACCTCAGTAGGTAGTATATCCATTAATTCTATCGAACTTAAAGGATGTGTTTGCTATTCAACTATGTTCTCATGTAGGAAAATCCTGTTAAGGCATTTGCCATTAATCTAAAGATTAAAATATTTTGAGTCCATGTAAACTCTTTCTTTTCCCACAAACACTTTCCTCTCAGATAAGTGATGTTCTTGGGCTCACCTTTCAAGTTGCAACTAAGATAGATCGTTACATTTCTCGACAAGCACTTTTCTCTCGAACAAGTGATTGTTTCATTGAATTAACCTAACAAACACTTTCCTCTTGGATAAGTGATATTTGTAGTGCTGACTCTATTAAGTTGCAGCCAAGAAAGATCATTAAAATAAATAAGGGTTTATACAACATCAATTTCTTATGTACATACATTAGATTCATAACCTAAATTAGTATTCACATCAAGGTTCCCATAACTCAAGTAAAGAAAATTGGCTATTCATGATACAAAGATCAACATTATGTATTGAATTCGTAATCATGAATAAGTAATAAATTATACTCACAAACAATATTCAAATGGAAGATGTTTAAAAGAGTTTTAGGAACCCTCAATACGAGGTTTCTCTCCTTTTCTGCCCCCCTCCCCCGTAAAATTGTTCATATAAATGAATTATGAATAAAACAAAAACCCTAAAAGATCCTATTTATACTAAAGCCTAATTAAGTAAATAAAATAACAAAATTAATAAAATTGTTCAAAATAAGTGATGCCTAGTCTAATGCCGCATCAAGAAGCTGATGCCCTATCATGGATGGCATTAGAGAGGCTTCAGTTGCCTTCAGATTCTATCTTAGGCTCACAATGTAGATGATGCCACATCAGGGATCTGACGACGTATCACCAATGTTAGAAGATATCTTCTTCCCATGCTAACTTTGTGCTTAAGGCTTATGCCATTCTTGATGCCTTATCATGAATTTGACGCCCCATCATCGGTGTTGTCAGAACTGCTCCTCAAACTGCAATTCCCTGGTTAAGGCTAACACCAATGTTGATAGTCTATCATGAGGCTGACAACTTATCACTAAGGTTGTCAGCCATGTTTTATTTTATTTTGCTTAGATTTTCAAATTTTTTCCTCCATTATTGTTTATTCTTATTTCTTCAGCCTTTTTCTGCACAATCATAAGCAAACACATCAAAAAAACAAGAGTTGCTTCATAATTCACAGTTATTTTGAGCTAAAAAACATTAAATATGTTAGCTTTTGCTCATGCAATAGGGGATTTCAAATATATGTTGGGGTTTTGGTATTAAATGCTAGGTTATGGTTTTCCTATGTTATAATTATGTTTTTACATGATTTAATGGTTGATTGGACAATTGGTTTCATGGGAATGGTTAATTGATAATTGGATTTGATTTTGGAAACACTATGTTCCAAACAATCTTGATTAAATGCCTATAATAATGCTTTTACTATGTTAATTGATTTTTTATAAAAGTATTACAAGGTGTTGTTTGGTAATGGAACCCAAAATGGTATAAATGGTATAAATTGGATGGAATGGTTAAATGGTATGGTGTGGTGGTCATGGTTATTGTTAATTAAACATCCTTGTGGATTACAATGGAGTCCCCCAAGTGAACACGGTAATAAACAACTTGCGGGGTACATATGATTTCCTCACGAAATTATAATAATCGAATACTTATGGGATACAAGGTATTCCCCAAGTTAACTTGATAATTTAATCTACTGCTACATGGGATCCCTATACATAAAAAGGTTTTCTAAGGAAATTGCTTGCAATCTGTAGTCGGTGTGATGATACCACAACTTATAGCCTTTGTTAATAATAGTGGAATAATGGCTTGGTTGGTAGGCAATGGTTTTTATTAGGAAATAATGGTGAGGTATGATATTTTATCATGAAAGTGCGAGTCCAATGAATGGACACTGGAAACTCATATTTACTGACATAAGGGGTTGTTCACAGTAACCATATATAATAATAGAAGGTACATGGGAATCCTCTAAGTACATTGTAATATGTATCATGATGAGGAAAGGGTACTTGGGAATCCTCCACTTGAATGGTATCTATGGTTCGGGCGTCTACACACATCACGGCTCATTCATGGGGTTACACTAGACCCATATATCCTGTGGGAGTTTCAAGGATGGTTAAGATACACATACCAAGTTTAATGGCTTTAAATATTAATGGATCTCCCAACCAAACACCCATCAACTTCTATCACTTTTATAAGGATTTTTACCAGATATTTCCCCTAACTATTTCACATAAAAAATATTTATCTCACTCTTCCTAGCTCATCTATAACATTAATTCAAGTCGTCTCACTAAAATTTTATAGTAAGGATCATTCACTCTCTTATAAAAAATATTACTATGCTTCCATAACTAGTATCATCCTGACACAAGGAGAGTAACTAAGGGACTAGAGTATGAGCTTTGAAAATAGCAGGATTTTGTTAGAGTAAGAATGGATTTACAATGATTATTACCTAAAACACAACACCATGAGAAAATTCAAGATTTACCTTAGTTCATAATATCGGCCATGGCTTGAAGGTCATTATCTTAAGCTTGTAACAGTATTACCTAATTAATTCTACGCACACAATACTTAGTAGAATGAGGAGGATCACTATGCACAAGAACACCAAACTCCCCTCGCGAACTTTAATATAAAGACTTTAAATTCTTTCTAGGACATCCCCTTCAGGGATACTAATCATAACCTTCTCCAATCTCCAAAGTCATTATCTTATAAATAATATTTTCATGAGCATAGATATCCATACTTTTAAGTACTTAACATTCCATTTTAAACTCTTGAGAATAATATCATTACATCTCTAATATAATAACCAAATAATTTAACAAAAAATTTTAAAACTATAACAAGGGTTTACATAGTCTATATATTTCTTAAAACACCCTGGATTTAGGACCTTTAAATAATTTTATGTATTTCTGGTTTCTTAAAAAGATATTACTGGGAGTACAGGTCGTATGTTGGGTTATCATTTGTGAGGTTTTCTTATACACTAAATCGTGATGGTTCGTGCGTTGGATTTATTTATTGAATGTGTTCGACTTGCGTTGTTATGAGTTGTATGGTGGTTGACAGGTTGTATGGTTGTGTTTTACTTTAGTTAATATGAGATTTAGTAAAGTAACTTGGATCTGAGAATGAGTGGCTCACCATAGACTATTAGGTAGGGTAAGAGTCATATCATCCAACTCCCATATTAGACAGTTTTAATTGCTCGTAGTTCTATTATGGGTATGGATTGAGATTACTAGTCATATCCTTAGAAACTGTTTGGCTTGCATGGTCGTATGTTGACCAGTGTAGGGGTCTTAGGGAGGTCTAGGGTATGAGTTGTAGGTACCACTTGTATTATATGATATGAGTGGTATGGTTGAGTCGTACCTACCTATGGGTATTTTATATAGTTATGTAGGGGGTAATCTAGACATTTACCCTCTTAACCAGTTATGACCCCATGACTTATATCACCAGTGGGAGGTTATTTTCCCTATTATTCTAATCTAAAATACTTTAAAACACTCTCTAATTGATTCATGTTATTGCTAAGCTGCTCAAACTAAGTAGGATGTTTCTTGTGTTTCATTTACTAAGGCTAAAAGGGTTTGCCAGTTTATGATGATAAGTCTTCCAACATTTATTAGTATGAAGGTGGATAAGGATCCTTGAGGTTTCTTAGAGGAAATAGAGAAAATCTTATAAATGTGGAATCGGTGAATTATGGTACTTACCAGCTTAAGGATGTGCCGTACCAATGGTAAAAGCGGTGGGATAGGGTACGACGTGATGTTGATAAGTCAATTTTATTGGAGACTCTCTCTAATACTTTTTTAGTTCACCTCATTCCTCGGGTATTAAGGGAAGCAAAAGCAGAGGAGTTTGTCAATCTACACTAAGGAAAACTATCTATCAAGGAATATATCTTGAAATTTCATCAGCTGTGAAGGTATGTTCTTGAAGTAGTATCTAATATGAGGGTTAGGATAAGAAAGTTCTCTTTCGGATTGTCTCAAATTTTAATGTTGAAAGCAATACTGCGTTGTTGATCAGGGATATGGATATGTCTAGGTTGGTTTTTCATATGCAACAAGTGGAGGAAGAAAAGAAAAAGCAGGCAAAATTTAGGGAATGGCGGGGAAAGAAGTTCAGGTAATCAGACCATTATGGTGTTAAACAGTTAGAAGGTCGGGAAAGTGTTAAGTTGCTAAAGAAGAAATAGGGGTGTTTTAGTTCCTTTACTACATCTTGTGCTCCTTACACGAAGTAGTCAAGTGATAGCGTTAGTAAGGTGGCAATAATTTTTAGGTACAAATTATCCAATCGATGGAAATTATGGTGTAGTCAGCTTCATCGAGTCCTTATTATTCATTTTATAGTAGGTTGTCTATGGGCTGCTATGATAAGAAGAGGGATAGGTGTTTAAATATGGTTAGCCAGACAATATGCTCAGAAATTGTCAAGTTGGTAAGGGGGATTTAGGAGAGAATAAGTCTTCAATTGCTTCATCTTATAGTCAAACACAAAAGGATTCTGTTTCTCTATCTATTTCTTCTTCTAATGCAGGCATAGATCAGAACAGGTTATATTTTATTGCTACACGATAGGAATATAAGTTATCACTTGATGTCATGCCTGGTATGTTACATTTTTTTTCTCGTGACGTGTATTAGTTGCTTAATTTGGGTCCACCCTCTCTTATGTGACCCTATTTGTTGTTGTTTATTTTTGTTTTGATCTATTGGATATTTTTGATCTTTTTCTTATTCCTACCTTGGTAAGAGACTCTATGGTTAGTCAAAGAGTCTATAGGGGATGAGTGGTTTCTATTTAATAGGCAGACTTTGGTGGATTTGTTTGAACTTGAGATGGTGGATTTGGATACTATTCTAGGGACGGATAGGTTACACTCTTGTTACATATCCTTCGATTATCGGACCCATAAGGTTGTCTTTGGGTTCCCTAATAAATCATTTATTGTATGGGAGGGTGGTTCCTTAGATCCGAGGGTAAGGCCTATTTCTTATCTTAAAGCTCAGAGGTTGATCTCTAAAGGGTGTCTTTATCATCTGGTCCAAGTTAAATATTATAATTCAGAAGGTTCATATTTATATTTGGTTTTGGTGGTGAATGCAATTCCCAAAGTCCTTTTGGATGATCTTTCTGGTGTTCCTATGGATAAATAGATGAAGTTTGGTATCGATTTGGTTCTGAACACTCGCCTAATGCTATTCCTCCTTGATGAATGGCTCCGGCTAAGTTAAAGGAACTAAAGGAGAAACTTAAGGATCTTTTGGATAATGTTTTAATACTTTCTAGTGTCTCCCCTTGAAGTGCACTAATTTTATTCATGCAAAATAAAGATGGTTCCCTTTGGATGTAAACTGACTATCGATAATTAAATAAGGTTATAGTCAATAACAAGTATTCTCTCCCACGAATAGATGACTTTTTTGATTAAATGCAGGGTGCCAAATTATTTTCTAAGATAGATCTTCGATTTGGTAATCTTCAGCTTAAGATTTGGGAGGAAGATAACCCTAAGACAACTTTTCATACTCGTTATGGGCACTTTAAGTTCTTTGTTATGTAATTTGGTTTGACTAATGCCCCGACTTCATTTATGGATTTGATGAACATGGTTTTCAACAAGATTTTTGATCTTTTTTCATTATATGCACTGAAAACATCTTTGTGTAGTCTAAGAGTGAGCTGGACCATGCTAATCACCGCCATGTGGTGTTGTATACCTTAAATTTACAACAGTTGTATACCAATTTCTCCATTTGTGAGTTTTGGTTTAACGTTGTAACCTTTCTTTGTCATATTATTTCTAGTGAGAAGATCATGATAGATCCAAAAAAGGTGGTTGTGTTTAAAAGGTGTCCTAGACCCACGACTCCAACCAACATTTAGAGCTTCTTAGGTTTAGTTGGTTATTATAGGTGGTTCGTAAAAATTTTCTTGTGTATAGATGCCTAATTGACTAAGTTGACTTAGAAAAAGGTAAAGTTTTCTTGGTCGGATGCTTGCGAGGGGAGTTCTGAGATAATAAAGGATAAGTTAACTTAGGCTCCTGCTTTGACATTGTCTAAAAGTAATGAAGCGTTTGTGCTTTATTATGATGTGTCCCGGGTGGGACTTGGTTGCATTTTTATGAAAGTGCATGAGAGGAATTATCCTACTCACGATTTGGAACTTTAACCGGTGGTTTTCACTTTGTAGATCCGGAAGCATTAGTTATATTGAGTGCACGTGGACATCTTTTCTGATTGTAAGAGTCTATAGTATGTATTCACTCAGAAGGAGCTAAATCTCAGGAAGAAGAGATAGTTGGAGCTTTTTAAGTACTATATATAAGTCTTCACTACTATCTAGACAAAGGTAACATGGCTGATGATGTCCTTAGTAGGTTGTCCATGGGAGTTTAGCTCATGTGGATAAGCAGAAGTGTGAATTGCTGATGGATATTCACTGCTTGGGTAATCTTGGAGTTCATCTCTTGGACTCTAACGATGGTGGTGTTATTGTACGGGAATTAGTTTGGTCATATCTTGGTTCGGAGACCAAGGAAAAATTCTAGATCCTATCTTGATAAAAATCAAGAGTGATGTTTATGGGCAAACGGTGATGGTGTTTGAGATCAGTAGTGCTTGTACCTTGAGGTACCAAGGGCGGTTATGTGTTCCTGATGTCGATAGTTTGCAAAAAATGGTATTGGCTGAGGCGCATAAATCATGCTACATTGTTCATCCAAGATCAAAAAACTAGTATCATGATCTCAAGGAGATGTATTGGTGGAATGGTATGAGATGGGTTATGGCTAATTTTTTGGCCAAGTGATTAGTGTGCCAACATGTCAAAGTTGGGCACATGAGGCCTGGAAGGTTGCATCAGGAAATGGAGTTGCCAAAATTTAAATAGGAGGCAATCAATATGGATTTTGTTACCGGTCTTCCTCGGTCTCATAATTAGTTTGATTTGATTTGGGTCATCATGGATACAATGACCAAGTCCTCTCATGTTTTACTAGTGCAAACTAACTTTTCATATACCAACTATGCGAGGTTATATCTTTATGACATTGTGAAGCTACATAGGGTGTCTGTTGTGATTATCTCTGATCGTGGTACATAGTTTACATCTCATTTCTGGTAGTCTTTTCAAAAAGGGTTATGGTCCAAGGTCAGTCCAAGTATCGCTGAGTATCTACCTTTGATAGAGTTTACTTAAAACAATAGCTATCATTCTAGGATTGGGATAGCCCATTTTTTAAGGCATTGTATGCTCGACAGTATAGATATCCTATTGGGTTGTTCAAGCTTGCTGAGGCAGATATGTTCGGTTAGGATTTCGTTTATCAGGCTATGGAAAAAGTATAGGTGATTTGATATAGGCTTAAGGATACCCAAATTCACCAAAAGTCCTATGCAGATGTAAGGCGTAGAGACTTGGAGTTTGAGGTTGGGACAAGGTGTTCCTATGGGTATCTATCATGAAGGAAGTGATGCAATTTGGTAAAAAAGGAAAGGTGAATCCCCGGTATGTTGGTCTTTATGAGGTTTTGTGGAGGGTTGGTTAAGTGGAATATGAATTGAAATTTCATTCAAGTTTGCGCTCCATTCATCTGATATTTTTTGTATCTATATTGAGAAAGTGTCTTGGTGATCCTTCTTCGCTGGATCCTCTAAATACTTTTGACAATTGGTAGTATGGGAATGGTTAATTGGTAATTGGACTTGGTTTTGGACACGCTATTCCCAACATGTTTGATAAAATGCCTATGATAATGTTTTTACTATATTATTGGATTTTTAATGGAAATATTGTATGGTATGGTTTGGTAATGGAAACGTAAATGGTATAAATGGTTTAAATGGGTTGGGATAGGAAATTGAATGGCGTGGTTGTCATGGTTATTGTTAATTAAACATCCTTGGTGGGTACAATGTAATCCCCTTAGTAAACATGGTAATGAACAACTTGCGGGGTACGTGGGTTTCCCCCAAAAATTATAATAATGGAATACTTGTGGGGTACACGGGATTCCCCTAGGTTAACTTGATAACTTAATCTATGGGTACATGGGAATCCCTTTAAACACTAATATTGGCTAAGAATATTTCTTGCAAGCTATATTCGCTATGACGATACCTCTACTTTAATCCTTGGTTAATAATAATGGAATAATGGTTTTAATTGGGAAATAATGATGAGGTGTGACAGCTAACCGTGAATGTGTGAGTCCAATGGACGGAGACTGGAAACTATTGTTTGCTGACTTTAGGGGTTAGTCATAGTGATCATATATTATATTAGGTGGTACGTGGGAATCCTTTAAGTAAATTGAACGTATGTATTATTGAGAGCAAAGGGTACTTGAATCCCCTACTCTTATGGTATCTCTGGTTCATATGGATACAAACATTGGGGCCTGTTCAGGGGGTTACACTGGAGCGATATAGCATGTGCTTGGTTCTATGACTTTAAGCTACACATACTCAGGTTAATGTTTTTAAATGTATGCTAAATCCAGTTCCCTTTCTCGGCATAGATACATAAATGTATGGTTTGTATGCATATGGTTGGTTTATTTGGTTTTACTAGATGGCCATATTTTATCCTTATCCTGAGTAATTGCTAGCGTTCACCCTCTAACCCATCTTCGGGTGGATGTATAGCCACACAATGCTGGAACCTACAATTCTAGTCCTCTTGCTTAGTGATCGGATTTCGGGATCAGCTCGATTGGATAACTAAGTACAGGATCTTGGTTGTTGTTTTAGTTTTGGCTTATGTTTTTCGTTTGGTTATGGTTATTGGTTAGGTTTGAGATGGTTTGCCTCATTTGGGTCAGTCTAAATTATAGACCAATCCCAGAGTCTTAGGTTGCACAAAAATGCTATCTTCTTATATGGTCGGAATTCATCAGACTCACGGTATATGCTGGAAAGTTTGGATGGGTAATAGGGGTGGTCTTCAGTCCTTGTTGGACTTGGGATGCCCATTATGACAAGGCCTTGTTTTGGGTCGTTTCATTTCTCCCTCAATTCAACACTACATAATACCATATAACATCTCTCTAGAATTCCCCATACCATGAATTTTAAGATCATAAACTAGGTACACCTGGCACTCATAACTTAAATCGAGTACACATTATTCTTATAACTTAAGGCTCTTATCCATCTAATGATTTAGCCACCATTTCTACATCAACACTATACCTCATGCATATATCACAATTACCCACTAAAATATTTCTTAAGTCATCACCTATGATCTTTTACACATTATATCAAGCCTACTACTTTCACTGTCACAATATTGCGTCACTATCCTCGAGCTAACATTTTTATCCCCATAATTTGTCATGACTCATTTGTGAAGGATATGTCAAGTCCACCAAGTTCCATAGACCACCCCCATTATCCTAGCTAACTAGAGATCTATAGCTAGTAGTGGATGAATTCCAAATAAATAAAAAGATAAAGCTAAGTTCCAAACACATAACAAGATAAGTAACTCAACTAACTCAGAAAAGAATCTAAAAATTTCAATAACCATCCCAATCCACAGTTATCCGAAAAGCCTATGATATCCAAAGAACAACCTAAGTCGGGATATGCCCCAGACAATAGGAAAAAATAAACAAAGGTAAACACCTATGAAACAAACTAAACCAAGAAGTAATAGTCCTTCTATAAGAAGAAGGATCACCACTTCAAGTTGACTCACGAACAATCCTAGAACCACCTATCACTGCTCAGGAAAAGTGGAAGTGTCTCTATTCCTGTATTTCATGGGGATACAACATCTGCAAATGGTAAGATGGGTGAGAGCTAGCATGTAACTCAGGATAAAGATAAAATAATGTCAATTCAATGTCCAGTCCAAACTCAATGTACGTGTTCACATACATCAATACATATATATATATGTATAAGATGTTGGGATAGGGATCGAGGATTAGAATGAAAGTAAAACAGTAGCCTAGATTGTGTAACTTAACCACGATAAAGCCACCCACAAGCTATATGGGTACAACTGCCCTACTGATAGGGACCTAGTGTGTGTTAGCTGCACAAACCAGAGATATCCAAGGAAGACTAGGGAATTCCCCGACACAATGTCAATCCAGTATATATATATATAGTGTGTGTGTGTTATACTAGCACGCGAACATTAAGACCAACCCTAACACTGACAAATGTTAGTTTCCATTAGTGGTCCCTCCCGAGACCTCCACCTTTATAGTCCTGCTACACAACCCCCTTTAAGACCAATTAAAACAACTTTCACAGAACCCATCTATTTTACCAAAGAATTATCCGTTAAGGAATCAACCATAAGTATCGTCATACCATTATGCTTTCATACTTATAATTATTCCATACCAATTCCATCAACTTGGAAGGATGCCACAACCCCCTACGTTCATTAAATCGTGTTGGGGGATGCCGCAACCACCTTTGTTCATTAAATCATGTCTAGGCAATACCACAACCCCTTTCAGTTTATCAAAACAACTCGGGAGAAAGTCTCGGCCCTCTAGATTCCAACTTAAAATAACAAAACATAGAAAACAAAGCCTTCAAAAAGGTTTACATTCATTTAACCATTTATGAAATGCAATAGCTTAGGTGAGTAAGTCAAACCATGTGAAAAATCTTAATTTAAAATAAATTATGCAATTAGGTTAAGCGAACAAAATTTCCAAACCAAAATCAACAATTTAGGGAAATGCCTCGACCCCTTTTCCAATTACTACACCCATGTACCCAATTAGTTCAAAAACCATTGATAAAGCATAAACAATGACATAAAATCATGGGAATCCAATTCATGTATCATTCATTCCAAACCCCTTAACCATATCAAAACTCATATTCAAATCCACATGAACAACCATTTAAACACATGCATTAAGTAAAACATGTTTAAGGGAAGAGGTACATGCTTGAAAGTATCACAATTACAGAGAGAAATCACTCTTGGAATCTCTAATTGATCAACATTAAGAAACCCTAGTTGTTCTTGTCGTAGGGATTTGAAAGAGATTGAGAAGAATATTATAATTTGTTTTGATGTGATAATAAGACCCAAGAAGAGGTTTAAGGTTGTGGGTAACATTTGAGGAAGGGGAGAAATGCCCAATGTACTGTCAATGAAACTCTAAATATTTGTCACCCCCAGTTGTCATGGGTGACCTTACGACTCCTGATAACTGGCTTTGAGTTATTGCCTGGACTCATAGTCTGGATAGTTACTAGGACACTCTTCACTGTTGACCCTACTAGTCACACCCTATGACTCATAGTCAGACCTTACGACTAGTAAAGACTTAGTTGTATTAAGGATAAAAACACTGGGCACTATACTAGTGAGACTATAAGTCCCACATTACGACATGTAATATCTCACCACAACTCATTATATCTTAGCCGTACTTAGGTTAGTAAATTTTTCTAACATACTAATCACTCTATGATTAGGGATCTAAGACCCGTAATGACACCTTATTACTCGTAAGGTGAGTCATAATCTTTGCAGCAAGCTTAAAGTCAAGAAATTTTCAAAGGCCAAAATTCTTCGGTGTTACATTCTTCCGTTAGTATTATTGATCCCTAAATGAGGAGTTAAAGAATCCATTAGCATGATTATAAGAATGAAGGAAACCACAAATTCCTTTAAAAAATTCAAAAATCAAAGATGATAAGGAAAACATATACCTTAGGACGATTGTCAAATTTGGGGAACAAGAACAGATACTTGGAATTTATTTTCTCTTCTACTTCCCAAGTAGGTTTTTCTACCTTTTGATTCCTCCAAAGGACCATTACCGATGCTAAATCTTTAATCATTAAGCAACGGAATTATCTATCCAATCTATTCACTAGGAATACCTCATAAGATGGGGAACCCGAAATACCAATAGTCTCCATAGGCAAAACAAATTAAGGATCACCCACATATTTTTTAAACCTCAAAATATGGAAAAATGGGTTAATAGAATCCAAACTCAAAGTCAAATCTAACTCATAAACAAACATTCCCTATTCTCTTTAAGATCAAGTACCAATGCACATAATGGTGGCTAAGTTTCCCCATTTTTTCAAATCTCATCACTCCCTTCATGAGAGATACCTTCAAAAACACCCAATCACCTACCTCAAACTCCAACTCTCTTTGACTCACATCTGTATAGGATTTTTGGCTACTCTGAGCAGTCTTATGTCTATCCTGAATCATCTTCACCTTATCTATCGCTTGGTAAACGAAGTCCAAACCAAACAATCTAGTATCACCAAAATCAAACCACCTATAGGAGAACTATACCTCCTATTTTAAAGACCCTCAAAAGGAGTAATCCCAATACTCAAGTGATAAATATTATTATAAGTGAACTCGATGAAAGGCAAATGATCCACACAATTACTACCAAAATTAAAAAATTGGGACTTTAGCATATTTTCCAAAGACTGAATGGACCTTTTTATTTGTCCATCTGTTCAAGGGTGGAAGCGGTGCTAAGGTTCACCCGTGTACACAAGCCTTGCTAAAATGAGTACCAAAAGTGAGAAAAGAACTGCGTGCTTAAATATGAAATAATGGAAATTAGAGCACCATGTATTTCAACTATCTCTTGAATAAACAACATATCATAATTCTCTTCAATGTAAGTAGTCCTCACAGGCAAGAAGTGAGTAGACTTAGTCATTATATCTATGATGACCCAACTAAAATCAAACTACTGGCGAGACTGCAGAAGACCTATAGTAAAATATAAATTGATGGTCTCCAACTTTCACATAGGCAATTCAACATCTTGGGACATGCTGCCAGGCCTCAAGTGCTCAACCTTCAGTAGCTGACATACCATGCACTTTTCCATAAAGTTTGGTGTATCCCTCTTTAGGTTGTTTCACTAATAGATATCCTTCAGGCCGTGATACATCTTGGTCTAAGAAAGGTAAACTGTATACCACAACTCATGTACCTCAGTCAAAACTTTTTCCTATAGCCCATCGACATCAGGAACAAAGAATCTTCCTTGGTACCTTAATTTACCATCTTCGCCAATTTAAAATGTCATGACCTTCTGCTGACCCACATCATCCTTCGTCTACATCAATATTGTAGTGGAGACTCATGTCATACTCCTTAAGCAATTTAAGCTATCCCTTCTGCCTTAGATTTAACTTATTATGGATTATGCATATTGCAAGCTTTTATGATCTGAGAAGATATCCATGTGGACCCCATATAATTAATGGCTCTAAACCTTCAAAGCAAACACAAGAGCCACCAATCATTAGTTTGATAATTCCTTTCATGAACTTTAAGTTGCCTAGAAGCATAAGCCACTACCTTACCATATTGCATCAATAAATAGCCCAATCCCATACAAGACGTATCATAGTACTCAATAAAATCATCGGTACCGTCAGGTAGGGTCAAAACAGGCACATAAGTCAACTTGTCCTTCGTCCTCTTAAAAATACCCTCGCAAGAATTAGACAAAAAAATTTACCTTTTTCTGGGTCAACTTAATCAATAGAGCAGCAATCAAAGAGAAATTCTCCACAAACTTCTAATAAAATCCAGCTAAACCCAAGTAGCTTGAAATGTGTATTGTAGTTATGAGACTAGGACATTTTTTAACCACCTCAACTTTCAATGATTCCACTATGATCCCCTCAGCAGAAACAACATGACCAAGGAAGGCCATAACATTCAACCAAAATTCACACTTAAAAAACATGGCATACAAACGTTGATCCTTATGAGTTTGCAACACTACAAGAAGGTGATTAGCATGATCTTCCTCACTCTTACAATATATAAAGATATCATCAAACAACATGGTCTCAAAAAAATACAAGAACTGTCTGAACACCTAATTCATCAAGTCCGTAAATGCAGCCAGAACATTAGTAAACCCAAATGACATCACAAGAAAATCATAATGACCATATTGGGTTTGGAAGGAATTCTTAGGGATACCCACCTCTTTTATCTTCAATTGATGATAACCCAACCGAAGATATCAATCTTAGAAAAATATCTAGCACCTTAAAGATGGTTAAAGAGATCAAGATATCTTAGGAAGAAGAGGGTTATTCTACACTATCACTTTATTTAGTTTGTGATAATCTATACACATTCGAATGGAACCATCCTTCTTACACACGAAAAGAATAGAGGCATCCCATGGAGAAGCACGAGGATGGCTGAAACACTTATTAATAAGATCCTATAGTGGATACTTAAGTCTTATAAACTCAACTAGAACCTTTCTCTATAGAGGGATAGAGTTATGATTGGTATTATAAACAGTATTGTTATAACCAAACCAGGACCTGGCCGTGTCGGGAATCTCAAGTCCACAGAGGACTGGAGACCACCCCCTTTAACCTAAAAAAATAGAACATAACATACCTTGTAGCTGTTCAATTCCAAATATATAAAAAGTTAGAAAAGTAATAAACTTGAAGATATCTAAGAGTTTCAACATAAATACCAAATCCACAGTAATATCCATAAACCTCTACTAATCCAAAAACAACCAAATGTAGGGACATACCCCCGACTTTGACAATGAAAATAACAATGACAATGTTAATGTGAACTCTTTAGGTCTAGTTCATACAGAGCAACTGATGGAATGATCAGGTCTTTCGGAGAATGAAAGCTCACCACATTATCAAAAACGATCGAGGAACTAAACCGATCCACCTAACACTACGCAGAAAATGTACCAGTATCTCGGGTGCCTGCATTAAAAGGGGATACAACATTCGAAGATGGTTAGTGGGTTGAGTACTAGCATGTAACTCAACGAGAGGGAAAAATATAATGCCAAGCCATATTTATTTAAAACCCACTATACATGTTCATATACATGCATACATATATTTAATAGATACTTGGGTAGGCAACACGATTTAGCATGATAGTAAAACATTATCTAGGACTACGTAGCTCAACCATCATAAACAACCACCCACAGGCTATATGGCTTTAGGTCCCCCTACTAAAATAATCCTAGTATGTGTTAGCCTTATAAACCATCGGTATAAAAGAAGACCAGAGAATACCCCAACCCAACACCAAACCAAGTTACAAATATTTATCAATAGTGTAAACTGTGCACATGGCCATCAAAACAAAACCTCATGTCGGCAAACATGAGTTTCTTGTATAAGTCATCCATGACCCACACCTTCATGGATTAGCTACATAACCCCCATTAAGAAAAATTTAAAACAAGTTTCACATACTATTTATTAACCAAGGAATCAACTGTTAAGGCATACCGTGGGCATCATCATACCTTTTCACTTGCAAGCTTACCTCTATGCCATGATAATTATATTAACTTCTGTGAATGCCTTGACCCCCTTTTCTTATTAAATTAATTGTATCCAAGAAGGCCTTCAAAATCCATGCTCATTGTTTAACAATTTATACAATGCAATATCATTAGTGAGTAAGTCAAACCAAGTGTTAAATTCATAAGTCAAAGCTAATTACATAATTGTGTTGAGGGAACACAATTATTCATAACCAATCCAAGCATAAAATATTAATTTAGGGGAATACCTTGACCTCCCATTCAAATTCCCACACACTTGCACCTATTAGTTCAAAGCATTTCTTTCAAATGCGAAATAACTCATAAAAACCATAGGAAAACAATTCAAGGAACAATCATTTCAAAACCCTAAACAATATAAGATTGCATATTCAAATACATACAATTAAACTTTCTTAAAACACACATTTTTCAGAAAATATGAATTGGAGAAGAGTAACAAGCATGAAATACCAAGATTTATGGTGACAAATCAGCCCTTAAATCCTTAGATGACCAACTTCTTGGAAACCCTAAGTATTTTTCCTCTGGAGAATTTAGAGAGTTTAAGAGAGTTCTTTGAGTGCTAAGGGGTTGAAAATAATGTACCAAGGGTGCTTTATGGTCATGGGTTATAAGTAAGGGAAGAGTTAAATATCCAAAATGCCCTCAATTAAAAAAGGAGAAAAATCTTCACCAGTGTTATGTGTCAATATATGACTCATAAGGACTTACTACAGCTCGTTACCATAAGTCGTGGTCTTGATAATCTGTGGGACCTCCCTATGGAAATGCTACGACTAACACCCTATGACTTTTTAAGAGACGCTATGACTCCCAGGGTCCAAGTCATAGTTAGACAGCATACTTTAGGCATCAAACAAGATTGGTTATGGATGGGACTATATGACTCGTGGACAATAGTCATAGTCATAATAAAAACTCCAGGCCAACAACTACTAAGGCCACATTTAGGTCCTTATGACTCATAATGATGCGTTATGACTCGTTAGGAGAGTCGTAGTCAGGGCAGTTACTTTAAAACTCAAGAATTTTCAAGCACAAAAATTATAGGGCGTTACATTCTCCCCTTAGGATCATTCGTCACTCAATAATGAGATAAGACATTTATTAGACCAACACTCTCATCACTAAATAATAAGATAAGATATTTGACTTTGAACACAACCACACTTACATCTAAAAAGGATAGAAAACAAAGATAATAGGGAAATCACAACTTCCATAAACAAAGTAAAAAATCAAAGATATTAAGGAATACACATATCTCAAGCATGATATCCAAAGTAGGAAACAAGAATGAACATTTGGACTTCATGTTCTCTTCAAATTCCCAAGTAGCTTCTTCACACTTTTGGTTCCTCTATAGAACCTTCATTGAATCCAAGTCCTTTTCTCTCAACCAATGGACTTGCCAGTCCAAAATATCAATAGGGACATCTTCATAAGACAAGGAATTATAGACACCAACACTCTCCATAAAAATGAACATGGAAGGATCACAAATAAGAATGAACAAGGAAGGATCACCCATGCACTTCTTCAACATTAATATATGGAAGACCAAATTGAAAAAACCCAAAATCAAAGGAAACTCCAACTCATAAGCCACATTGCCTACACGTCCTAAAATACTATATGAACCAACATAATGGGAGATAATTTTCGCCTTCTTTAAAAACTGCGTCACTCCCTTAATAGGAGACACCTTTAAAAATACTAAATCATCCACATCAAACTCCAGACACCCTTTCCTTTTATTTGAATAGGACTTCTGGCGACTTTGGGCAGTCTTAAGCCTATTTGGATTCAGCTTTACCTTTTCCATAGCTTGGTGAACCAAGTCGGGACCATATAATATATTGACACCAACTTTAAACCACTAAATAAGAGACCTACACCTCCTACAACACAAATCCTCAAAAGAAGCCATCTCAATACTAGAGTGATAACTATTATTATAAGAAAATTCTATCACAGGTTAATAATCAACCCAACTACCACCAAAATTTATCATACGTGACCTTAGCATATTCTCCAAAGTCTGTATAATCCATTCCACTTGTCTTTCCATCTGAGGGTGGAAAGTGGTTTTAAAGTTCACCTTAGTACCCAAACCACTATTAAAGGAACACCAAAAGTCAGATGAGAACTAAGTATCTTCATCAAATATGATCGAAACTGGAGCACCAAGCAACTTCAATATCTCTTAAATGAAGAGTTTAGCGTAATCTTCTGTTGAATAATTAGTCTTTACTGGTAAGAAATGAGAGAACTTGGTCATCCTATCCACAATGACCCAAATTGAATTAAACTGCTGGCAAGACTGCGGAAGACTTATAACAAAATCCATCTTAGTCACTTCCCATTTCTATATGAGCTTAATCTCTTGAGATAATCGACCAGGCCTCAAGTGTTCAACCTTCACTTGTTGACACACCATATACTTGGTTCAAAAGTTGGTCATATCCCTATTTATGCTATTCTACAAGTATATATATTTTAAATTATGGTACATTTTTGTACTACCAAGATAAATAGTGCACCTCGATACATATACCTCAGCCAAGATCCTCTCTTGTATCCAATGAACATCAGGAACACACAATCTGTCTTGGTACATTAAGATACCATTGCCACCAATATCAAAATTCATGACCATCTGGCAGCCCACATCATCCTTGATCTGCATCAAAATAGGGTCAACGATCTGTTAATCCTTCACCTAAGCACCCAAACATGACTTTACAATTTGTTGCACAATCATACAGTATTCTCAAAGTCAAAAAGATGAACTCTAAAGTTAGCCAAACGGTGAATATCCTTAACCAAATCTCGCTTCTCCTTATCAACATGAGACAAAATTTCTATAGACAACCTGCTAAGAGCATCAGTAAACACATTAACTTTACCTGGATGATAATGATGGCTCATGTCATAGTCCTTAAGAAACTCAAGCCATCTACTTTTATTAAGATTTAACTCCTTTTGGTCAAACATATACTACAAAATCATATGTTCGAAATCTATGTTAACATAAACCCCATATAGATAGTGAAGCCAAATATTAATAGCAAAAACCACTGCCAATAACTCTAAATCCTGAATTGGATAGTTCTTCTTATGCACCTTTAGCTAGCTAGAAGCATATGCAACCACCTTACCATGCTACATCAAGACACACCACCCAATCCCACATGGAATGCATCATAATAAACAACAAAACCCTCAATACCCTCAGGTAGGGTAAAAATTAAAGCCAAAGTCAACTTATCCTTCAACTTCACAAAACTAGCCTCACAAGCATCAGACCATAGAAACTTTACCATTTTTTGAGTCAACCTAGTCGGTGGGGCAGCAATAGAAGGGAAACTTTCCATAAAGCTCCTATAATAGCTGACTAAACCCAAGAAGCCCCAAATATTTGTTGGAGTCATGTGTCTAGTCCACTTCTTAACCATCAAAACTTTTTGTGAATCCACCATGATCGACTCACTAGAAACAACATGATCTAGATAGGTCACAACATTCAACTAGAATCGATACTTTAATGACTCTACATACAACTATTGATTATTATGGGTTCAATAATGCTATGCAAAGGTGATCTACTTGATCTTCCTCACTCTTTAAATACACCATAATATTATCAATAAATAAAATTATGAACAAATCCAAAAACTGATAACCCAATTCAGAAGATCCATAAATGCCGCTATGGAATTAGCCAATCCAAAAGACATTACAAAGAACCTATAATGGCTATACCGAGTTTGAAAAGCAATTTAGGGATATCCACCTCCCTAATCTTTAGCTGATGGTAACCTGACCAAAGATAAATCTTAGAAATGTACTTAGTACCTTAAAGTTGACTAAAGATGTCATCAATCTTAGGAAGGAAATACCTATTCTTCATGATCACCAATTTAATTGGAGGTAATCTATACACATATGAAGGGACCCATTATATTTACTCACGGAGAGAACTGGAGCACCCTAGGGAGAAACACTAGGGAGGATAAAACCATAATTTTTAAGATCTTTCAACTGCTTCTTAAGTTCTTTCAACTGAGTTGGAGCCACTAAATAGGGAGGGATAGAAATAGAATGAGTGTGCGAAAAAAGGTTAATTCCAAAATCAAATTACCTATTAGGAGGAACACCATGAAGATCATCAGGAAACACCTTAGGAAAATTACATACCATAGGGAAAGATTCCAAAGAAGGACTCTTCGAGTTAGAATCTTTAACCTAGACTAAGTGATAGTGACACCCCTTGGAAATTAAATTCGGGCTCTATGATACAAAAATAACCTTTCATTAAGCACTATGGAACTCCATTCCTACCTAATCACTGGTTCATTAAGAAATTTTAAACTGACTCTTGAAGTTTGAAATTCAAGAAACGCTTAGCATGTGTGCAACCAGTCCATCCATAAAGTTACATCAAATTCTAAAATATCTAACTTAATTAGATCCACTAATGTCTCCTTACCATGGATAGATAACACATAACCCCATAGACTCTTCTAGAAATCACTGAATCACCCACTTGGGTGGACACAAAAAAGGGATCAAAAATACAATCAGGACCAAAATCAAAATGGATATCCACATAAGGTGTAATATAAGAAATGGTAAATCTGGGATCAAGAAGACAACATATATCATGAAATAAAAGTTTTAGCGTACTAGTAACAACATCAGGAGAAGCCTCAAAATACTAATATGTGGCAACAACATACAGATGATTCCAACCAGTGCTAGAGCTAGAAGTATCACCCTTTGGTGCAAAAGTTTTACAAGCAACAATTATAGCTTTATCAGCCCTAGTAGAAATATCGCTTGCAGGACAGTTCCTATGAATGTGGCTAGGTTGTCCACATGTAAGAAACTTATTCCTCCTCTCATCACAAAATCCATGGTGAAACGATCGATAAAATATACAAAGAGAATATGATTGAGCTTATTGAGCCCCATTAGCCTAAGATTGGGCGTGTTGTACCTTAAACACACTATTTCTTTAAAAGCCACAATCATTGGATGGCCTAGGATATAGAGCACTAGCTAGAGAATAAGAACCAAAACTCTCCCACTTCTTCTTTGACTATTACTTGCCATTTTTACCATAATTTTGCTAGCCTCCACCCTACTCAGAATATCAGGATCCCTTACTATGGATCTCCCCTATATTGGCGTATTTCTTTTTTTAATCTTAAGCATGTTCCATATACACCACAAGCCTAGGGATATCCATGTTAATATTTACTAAGGTGTCCTTACACTCAACACCAAGTCTAGAGAAAAGCACGAAGAAAATTTTCTTATCTTAGTAATCATGTATAGAATGGGACAATTGATGAAACTTTAGGGAATACTCCTTCACAGTTATCTTACCTTGCTTTAAATTCACAAAATCCTCATCATTCATCTCCTTTAACTTCTGAGGAAAGAAGAGATTAAGAAAAGAACTAAAGAAATCATCCCATATAGCCAACTCTGCATCTTCACCCCTAGACTGGTACCACTCATCATACCATTGATATGCCATATCCTTCAATTGGTATACCATAAATTCCACACCGTCATAGTCAGAAGAATGCATCACATGGAAAATCTTCTCCATCTCATCTTTGAACCCTTGAGGATATTCCTCAACCTCAGATCTAGTAAAGGTTCTGATTAAGCCTCATAAACTTGCCAACCCTATTGGCCTTAAAAAACTCATAGCAATACTAGTAGAACCCGACTAACATGATAATGAAGTTATAAAACTGGGCGAACAGATAAATGAAATAGTGGAACTTCACATTAGTAATATCTCCCTAAGGTCACTAAGATGGAGTGTCACCAGCGGAAGGAGGATCAGTAGGGATCTGTCGAACTCTATGAGAGAAATCAGAAGTAGCGACCCTAGACTGGGTCTAAACTCCATAAGTAGGATAAGACCCATCCAAAGTGTCCTCAAGAGGGATAGAGAAGTTTTTATAATAATTAGATCTACTAGGAGTCATGATCTAAAAAAATAACAATTGGGAATTAAAGGAGATTTCAACACCCTACACTCTATAGCACAAAAGTAGATTACAAGAAAGGGAAATATTCCTAAATGCTTCGTAGCCTCTCGCTTATAAGTGTAGCATAATACACACCCATAAAAGGAACAGTACTTGACTTGACTTTCTAGATACCCAATGACACCAAATCTAGGCTTTGATACCAACTTTGTCATGACCCGAACGAGGGCCTGGCCATGACAGTATTCTCAAGTCCACCGAGGAACAGAGACCACCTCTCATAACTTAAGAAAATAGAAATAATACTCCCAGCAGCAATAGAATTTTGAACATATAATTTGATAGAAAATTAATAAACTTAAAGATATCTAAGAGTGTAAAGATCAATACCCAATCTATGGTAATATCCATAAAAACCTTTACAAATCTGATAACAACCATATGTTGGGACATGCCCCCAACTCTGACAATGATAATGACAATGATAATTTTAATGTGAACTCTTTAGTTCTATATTATAAAAGGATATCAATGGAATGATAATGTCGTTCAAAGAATGAAATCTCACCACTTCACCGTGAATAGTCGATTAACCAAACTAATACACCAAAACTCTGTAGGAAAAGTACAAGTATCTTCGTTGCCTATATCAAGTAGGGATACAACGTCCAAAGATAGTTAGAGGGTTGAGCACTAATATATAACTCAAGGATAGGGGATAATATAATGACAAGTCATATCCATTTCAAACCCATTGTACATGTTCACATACATATATACAAATATATAATAGATACTAGAGTAGAGAACAACTTTTAGCATGATAATAAAATATTATCCTTGAATATATAGCTCAACTATCATAAATAAGCACCCACGAGCTATCTGGGTTCAACTCTCATTACTAAAAGGGCCCGAGTACATGTTATCCGCATGAACTGTAGGTATCAAAAAAGACATGGAATTATCATACCCCATATAAATCTACGATAGAAATATATATCAATACTGTGAACTATGGACAGAGTCATCAAGAGCAAACCTCATGTTGGCAAACATAAGTTTCCAGTATAAGTCATCCAGGACCCGCACTTTCACGGCTTAGCTACATAACCCCTATTAAGCCCAATTTAAAACAAGTTTCACATAACTTATTTATTAACTAAAGAATCAACTGTTAAGGTGCACCATGGGTATCATCATACCCTTACACTTGTAAGGTTATCTCTATGCCATAACAATCACATTAACTTAAGGGAATACCTCGACATCGTTTGTTCATTAAATCAAAAATAGCAAAAAAGGTCATAAAAACCATGTTCATTGTTTAACCATTTATGTAATGCAATATCATTAGTGAGCAAGTCAAACCAAGTTATAATTGCATAATTCAAATCTAATTACACTAGTAGGTTGAGGGAACACAATTATCCAAACCAATTAAAAGTTTAAAGAATCAATTTGGGGGAATACCTTTACCTATCATTCCAATTCCCACACCCATGCACCCTATTAGTTTAAAACATCAATTTCAAAGCATGAATAACTCATAAAAAACAAGGGAAAAGAATTCAAGGATCAATCATTACAAAACACTCAACCATATAAAAACCCATAGTCAAATCCATAAAATTAAACATATTTAAAACTTATGTTTTTCCTGAAATAATCATTTGGGAAGTATAACATGCCTGAAATACTAATATTTACAGAGAGAAATAAACCCTTATGCCCTTAGAGGACAAATTTCTTAAAAACTATAAGTATCTTGACATTTGAGAATTTAGATAGTTTTAGAGAGTGGTTTGAGTGCTAAAGGGTTGAAAATAACATCCCAAGGGTGTTTTATGTTCATGGGTATTATGTGAGGGAAGAGGGAAATGTCCAAAATATCCTTAAAAAATAAATCTGAAAAATTATTGCCAGTGATTATGGGTTGCTATATGACTTGTACGGACTCACTACGGGACGTTACCATGAGTCATAGTCTGTAAAATAGAATATGGAGCCCTTACGGTATCCCTACCACTCACACCCCATGACTCCTTAAGAGACCCTATGACTCGTAGGGTCCAAGTTGTAGTCAAGACAGAATACTTTGGACATTACTCTAGTTTGGGTAAGGATGAGTCAATATGACTCATTTTTTGTCTTTATGACTCGTAGCCTTAGTCATAGTCACAACAGAAACTCCAGGCCAACATAATGGCCAAGCTAGTGTTGGGTCCTTAAGACACGTAATGCAGCGTTATGACTTATTAGAAGAATCATAGTCTATGAAGTTAGTTTAAAAACTCAAGAATTTTCAAGCACCAGAAATCCAAGGTGTTACAAAGATCAATCCCAAAGTCTATTTCTATACCTGGAAAATTCAAAAACACTCGTTAAGAAAAACTCTAGGAAACTCATTAACCACTTGGACAGATTGTAAAGAGAGAACCTCAGAACAAAAATCTTTAACCCAAACTCTATAGTATAAACACCCCTTGGAAATCATCTTTCAAGCTCTAAGATAAGAAATAAACCTTCTTTTAGTTACAAAGGAACTCCATTCCCACTTAAGTATCGGATTATTTGGGAATTGGAAACTGAACCTTCGGGTCCGAGAATCTAGAGAAGCACAGGATGAGTGAAGCCAATCCATCCACAATATCATATGAAAATCTAACATTTATATCTCTCTAAGATCCACCAAGGACTCCCTATCATAGGTAGATACTATAGAACAATATACACCCTTCTAGCCATAATAAAGTCACCTACTAGGTTAGACACCAAGAAGGGATTGAAAATACACTAAGGATCAAAACCAAACTGAACAGCTACATAAGGGGTAATTTAGAAAGGGTGGACCCTGAATCAAGTAAACAATGCACATCATAAGAAAAAAGTTGTAACCTGATTATGACAATATCAGGAAAAACCTCAAATTCCTGATAGGTGGCAAGAGCATAAAGATGGTTCCGAGTAGTGCTGGTACTAGAAGTAGCACCCTTTGGTGCAAGAAATTAAGTAGAACCTTGAACCTAATTAGCTTCAGTGGAAACATTAGCTAATGGGTAATTCCTCTGAATATGACTAGGCTAGCGATATCCCAAATATTTATTCATCCCTTCATCAGAAAAACCACAGTGCAACTACCCATAAAATCTTTAGGGAGGATATGATAGTGCTGATTGAGCTCAATTGGCTAAGATTAGACACCTTATGCCATAAACCCACTGTCATCCTAAAAGCGACGATCTCCAGGTAGCATAGGATACAGAGTACTAGTAGTAGTATAGGAACCAAAATTTCCCCAAACCTTCTTATTGCCCCAAAACCTACCATCACTACCACTATTTTACTGGCCTACACCCTGCCTTAAATATATAAACTCCTTACTATACCTTAGTCCCTATTTCCACCTACTTCTACTACTCATCCTTAAATTTCTACATATATGCCATTAGCCTAGAAATATACATATCATTATTAAACATAACCGTCTTACACTCTAGTACCAAGCATTGAGACAAGCTCAAAGCAAACTTCCTCATCCTATACCTCATGCTAGAAATAAAATCCAAAGCATAATGAGAAAACTGATGGAATATCAATGCATACTCTTACACTATCATCTTTTCCTACCTTATGTTCACAAACTCTTAAGATTTAGACACCTTGAACTCCTGAGGATAGAAATGATCATAAAAAGCACCAGAAAATTACTCTAACAAAGCCTACTTAGCATCATCACCTCTTAACTTCTCCACCCCTCATACCATAGATATGCCAAATCCTTTAACTGATATGTAGCAAAATCCATACCCTCTCATTAATGTCATGCATTACCCTAAATATCTTTTCTATCTCATCAACAAACCCTTGAGAATCCTTCTTTACGTTAAAGCCTCTATAGGGCAAAGGATTTAACCTTATCAACTAGACAACACTAGAAGTGGATGAATTCCAAACAAATAACAAGATAAAATGAGTTTCAAACATATAACAAGATAGGTAACTCCACTCCTAAAGGAATCTAAGAATTTCAATAATAAACCCAATCCACAGTAATCCACAAAGCCTCTAATATCCAAAAAATAGCTAAGTTGGGGCATGCCCCCAAATATAGTAATACAGAAACCAAGAAAACATCTATGAGACAAACTAACCCTAGAAGTAATAGTCCTTCTGAAAGAAGGAGGTTCATAACTTCACACTAACTTACAAACAATACAAGAATTATCTATCACTATTTGAAAAAGGAATAAGTGTCTCTGATCCCCGCATCTTGTAGGGATACAGTGCTCAAAGATGGTTAATCGGGTGAACACTAGCATGTAACTCTAGATAAAGATAAAATAACACCAATTAAAAGGCTAGTCCAAACTCAATGTATATGTTCACATACATGTATAAATACATATATATATATATATATCTATAAGATGTTGGAATAGGGAACAACGCTATCATGGAAGTAAAAAATTATCCTAGATTGTACAGCTTAATAATAATAAAGATACGCACGAGCTATATAGGTCTATCTCCCCTAATAAAAGGGCCCTAGTACTTCTTATCCACACAAACTATAAACATCCAAGGAAAAATAAGGAATGCCTCAACCCTACAATAATACAGGATACATATATGTAGTTTGAAAAAAGCACAGGATCATCAAGACCAATGCTCACACTTGCAAACGTAAGTTTCCAGTGTCGGTCCCCCGGGACCTCCAACTTTATGGCCTAGATACACAACCCCCTTTAAGCCCAATTAAAATAAGTTTCACAAAACCCATCCATTTTACCATGGAATTATCCATTAAGGCATCAATCATAGGTATCGTTATACCATTACAATTACAGTCTTATAATTATGCCATACCAATTCCATCAACTTAGGGGAATATTGCGACCCCCTTGTTCATTAAATCAATTTAGAAAAATGTCACGACCCTCTTTTTTCATCGAATAAAGTTTATGGAATGACACAACCCCTTTTTATATATCAAAAACACTCAGGGGAATGCTTAGAACA